>NC_064536.1:21687233-21879733 GCF_023856365.1 Brienomyrus brachyistius | reverse complement strand
GCATTGCATGAGGCAAATGGTGGTCACACCAGATACTGACCGGTTCTGAGTCCCCAGACCCCCAATAAAGCAAAAAACTGCACATTCCAGGGTGGCCTTTTATTGTGGGCAGTATAAGGTACACCTGTGCACTACCCATGATGTCAGATCAGCATCTTGATGTGGCACACCTGTGAGGTGGGATGGATTATCTCAGCAAAGCAGAAGTGCTCACTATCACACATTTAGACTGATTTGTGAGAAATGTTTGAGAGAAATGGTAATATTGTGTATCTGGAATGAATTGTAGGTCTTTAAGTCCATCTCATGAAAAATGGGAGCAGAAACAAGAGTGTTGCGTTTATATTTTTGTTCAGTATATATTTGCAGTGTTGACCCTTCTTTTTCAAGACCTATGCAATTCGCCCTGCCTGCTGTCAATCAACTTCTGGGCCAAATCCTGACTGAGGGCAGCCCATTCTAGCATCTGCCTCTTGAGGATTGACCACAAGTTCTCAATGGGGTTCAGGTCTGGGGAGTTTCCTGGCCATGGACCCAAAACGTCGATGTTTGTTCCCCAAATCACTTAGTTATCATTTTTGCCTTATAACATGGTGCTTCATCAAAGGCATCGTTTGTCACCAAACTGTTCTTGGATGGTTGGGAGAAGTTGCTCTCAGAGGATGTTTTGGTACCATTCTTGATTCATGGCTGTGTTCTTAGGCAAATTTGTGAGTGAGCCGCTCCCTTAGCTGAGAAGCAACCCCACACATGAATGGTCTCAGGATGCTTTACTGTTGGCATGACACAGGACTGATGGTAGCGCTCACCGTTTCTTCTCCGGACAATCTTTTTTCTAGATGCCCCAAACAACCGGAAAGGGGATTCAGAGAAAATGACTTTACCCCAGTTCTCAGCAGTCCAATCCCTGTACCTTTTTCAGAATATCAGTCTGTCCCTGATGTTTCTCCTGGAGAGAAGTGGCTTCTCTGCTGCCCTTCTAGACACCAGGTCGTCCTCCAAAAGCCTTCGCCTCACTGTGTGTGCAGATGCACTCACACCTGCCTGCTGCCATTCCTCAGCAAACTCTGCACTGTTGGATCCCGCAGATGAATCAACTTTAGCAGACGGTCCTGGCGCTTGCTGGACTTTCTTGGGTGCCCTGAAGTCTTCTTCACAACAACTGAACATGTCTCCTTGAAGTTCTTGATGACCTGATAAACGGTTTATTTTTGGTGCAATCTTACTAGCCACAATATCCTTGCCTGTGAAGCCCTTTTTATGCAAAGCATTGATGACTGGACATGTTTCTTTGCAGGTAACCATAGTTAACAGAGGAAGAACAATGATTTCAAGCTCCACCCTCTTTTTAAAGCATCCGGTCTGCTATTCTAACTCAATCAGCATGACAGAGTGACCTCCAGCCTTGTCCTCATTAATACTCTCACCTGGGTTAATGAGAGAATCACTGAAATGATTTTGTTCATTTTCATGCAAACTTAATTGCATTTCATCTGATAAGTCTTCATAACATTCTGGAGTACAGACGCTCCTCTACTTACAAACTTTCAACTTACGAACTTTCATACATATGAGCAAAAAGGACAATAAGTCCAAAATGTGTTAATTGGGCTCCCGTTTCCTGTCCGCAACATCATTTTCTTTTCTGCACCCCAATTCCGCCTGGTACGACCTCTGGCCACTACTCCTGCATTCGGAACAGATCTCATTCGTACGTAGAGGAGTGTCTGTATATACAAAAAAACTGAGGCAGCAGACTTTGTGAAAATTAATATTTGTGTCATTCTCAAAACATTTGGCCATGGCTGTACAGACTACAGGATAATGCTCATAAAAATGAATTAGCTGTAATTGCCGTTGTTTGCAAATCAGCTGCTTTAATAGCCTTTGGTTCAGTTCCCTCATGTTACACCACTACAGCACATGCCACTCACACCTTTTAAAAAATAATATTATTAAATAAAAACATCCTAGACTGTAAAGCCCAGACCCCCAATAAATTCAACTCATCAATGCTGGCCCTGGGCTGAGACCTGGGGGTCAAATGTCTGCTTCTCAGATTCTGTTTTATGCCGAGAGGGCCTTTGTGTGCAATGCCGTCCGGCGCACCGCAAAACTGTATAACAGTCACATAAAAGGCATTTTTAAAAGGTCACAGAGCATCCGGGCAGGAGAGAGAGAGGGAGAAAGAGAGAGAGAGAGAGAGAGAGAGAGAGAGAGAGAGAGAGAGCAGGAAGGTTTTTTTAAAACCCGGACAACATCTGGATTGGGAAGAAAGCAAGCTGTCCATCATGACATCACCCCCCCTCACTTAGTAATTCATAGAGAGACAGGTCCACACTGACATTTTATGCTGTTTCATCCCATCATGCACTGGGGGGGGCACTTCTGGCATTTAGCAGATCATTTTCATCAGCGTCTTCAGCAGATTGACCACCACGACCCCAATCCGGCTCGCCGTCACTCACCACCAGGCGACTTTATCAGCACGCATCTCATCACGCCGCTCACGCTCCGCCGCATTTTAACTGCCAGCGCCCCACGGATGCCGCTCTCCGGGGCCCACAGAGGGGGAACCGACACACACAGCCACACATACAGTTAAATTAGAGAAGCTCGGAGTGTAAATTAAGTTCTGTCTCGCCACAGTATCTTCCTCTACGTCTCGTATCCGTGACCCAGTCAGGGACCTTGAGTCCCTTTAAAACCTGAAATACAAAAATGTTCAATAATCTCCAAGACCATAAAACTGATGGTCCTCCAATCAAGGAATTAAGGTGGGGGGGGGGCACTGTTCGGTGCCCCCTACTGGCAGAGAATGTGTCTCCATTAATCCTGTGTGCATAATTATAAAATCCCCCCAGCACACAGTTTAGCAACCTTTCTGACAAACGCACCTCCTCTGGTCTCTGTCACTAATTAATTACCACTTTTACACCCCCCCCCCGCCCCATCAATGGTTTAGCTCCACGGCACCAGTGACAGAGTTCCCAAGTGATCGATTTTAAAAATGTTTCATGGGAAACCGTAGCGCCCCCCTGGACCTTAAGGTGACCGCCATGGCCTCGGGGGCGTCCACATTGACCCGGCCAGCGTCCACCATACCAAAGATTCAATAATATGTTATTAAAACCGCTAGGAGCCACTGTAACATCCCCCCCCCCCCCCCCCCCCCCCAAAAAAAAGAAGCGCAGAGCGGTCGGCATGCTAATGAGCTGCTCTGGTGCATTGAAAACAAAAACACCCCGAGTGGAACAATATACAGCCACTCAATTTCAATATTTACACACTTACGCTTGTCACATTACCAAAGGGCCTTTTCTCTGCTGAGAACGAGCCACACGGCTGGATTTAAGCACTTTAAATATCACAAGGCTGCTAATATAATACAGATGAAGCAATAAAGGGGGCAGCCAATCGAGCATCATAACAAAAGCGCCAAACACTGCAGGCCTCTGAAAGCAGACATCTCACTCCCTTCCTATGATGGTCTACAGACACACCAGTAACATCCACGGCGGATAATGAAACATCCAATGAAACGAGAGAGGCTCACGCACAGCCAGCAGGGGGGGGGGAACAGGGTGTCTTTTGCATGACCGGCGGTCGGGTGAATAGCACCTGCGAGGCGGAGAAACCAGCCGAAGACGTGACCGGAAACTTCTGGAAGGCATTTGTGCCCCTTTATCGCCTGTAGCTATGGCAGCCAGAGGATGGTCAAAACAAAAGAAAAGAAAAAAAACACACAAACCCACCCACCCACACACACACACACACACACACACACACACGCCACACATCTCATGCTTATGGAGAGTTTGCACTGGTCCGATATGCAGACTAATTAGGTTCCACACAACTGGCATGTTATTTCCATTTTGTGCACAGTTTTCTGTCTTTAACAGGGGAAGATGTCAAGAAATCCCCGATCGTCAGCACGGGCGCACACTACTGTCAAGTGGCGGCTCACGTAGACAGAGGACAGTCAACTGGAACGGAAGCCATTTATATTTCCGTCATGTGACTGCATCTTTTACTAAACAAGTCCTAAAAAGATTTAAACATTCAACACACTGCAATTCCCCATAGAGGGGACAGGCAGATTTAACTAGATATTTCCCTCTCCAAACTGGAACACCGCAATTACAAGTTAAATTGCTCATTTTCGTTGCTTTTTTTAATAGATAAAGGCTAAAATATCTTCCTTAACCGTATATAAAAAGTGAGGACTTGTATTTGCTAGCATGATAATGTGGGAGAGAGGGCTTACCCACATGCTACCAAACCAATCAGAGTGTTTCTTAATAAGCTGACCAATGACTGATCACTCGAACTGGCCTATCAGAAAGGGAACTAGATCAAAATTGTAAATTCAGCTTTATAACACGTGACTCAGCTGCGTCTAAGCGGCAGACAGAAACTGGAAACTGGGAAGTCGCCAAAATGCAGGACTTCTGAGCAGCTCCTTTAAGACCAGACCGTAGCAGCAAACTCACCAAGCTCCCGGTGGGCAATTTAAACAGAAGCGTCAGGAATGACAAACACTGGCAGTGCAAACATGCCGCCGCCGTTGTCGTCTGGTTACATGGACCCAAAAATCAGATGCTCAACCATCACTGGTAAGTACGACTTACAGCACTCAGCCAAAAATAATGCCAGAGGTCAGAGGGTGGGCCATTACCCCACCCCCCCCCCCCGCCCCTGCACCCCCCCACCCCACCACCCCACCATGATCTTCTGCAAAACACTGATAGGGACCTGTGACACCATTTTGCATTAGACATCAGTTTTCTAAAGTCACCACCACACCACAAATGCAGGCTCTGGGTTTGAAATTTCAGATATTTTAATGAAACCAGCAGATTTGGGGGTGGGGGGGAGGCACTCATCTGCATTACAGATTAGGGGGCTTTAAGAAAAAGGGGGAAAAAAAACCATCCATAATTCATTACATGTTTCATCTGGAGCCGGGAGACTGCAGCAACCCTAGCAACTGGATCCTGGCAACAGCAACAACCCCCCCCCTCCCACCACCACCACCACCACCTTGTTTTCTTTATCCCCAACCTATCAGAAACCAGGGTTCCTGATTTCACCCAACCAATCAAAAAAAAAGGGGAAGAAGAGACAGAAAATTGAGGGGCGATTCCTCACAGCAGCAACCAAGATCTATCTGAGCATAAGTCCGATCTACAGCATCACGTACGAGGCTCTAGTCACGCCGAGAAATTCCACTGCGAATGTTGTATGAAAATGATGGATGACTGATACTCCCCGTCAGGAAAGCAGGAAATGCAGCCCATAAATAGAACTATAGAGTGAAACATGCCAGAAGTAGGGCAGTATATAATCTATAATTGCAAACTGGGTTGCTACACTTATTGCACATTGATGCACCTAAAACAGCCCAACATTACAATACTGCAGTTTCTACTGAAGCTTATGTCTCAAAGGTACAACAGAAGATCCCACATCAGAAAATGCTGGTCAGATTCCAGGAATAGCTCTTCCTCCCAACATGGTAATCATATTCTGATTTAACCGAACATGCCATTATCACGGCAGGAACGAGACCACGGGTTGCAAAGCAGGGAGCAGCCTTCTGTGTGTGTGTGTGTGTGTGTGTGTGTGTGTGTGTGTGTGTGTGTGTGAAGCAGCAATGCAGGACTGTGTCCCAGGCACACACAAAGTCGTATTGATTGGCTGGGGTGTTGGCCCCCTCCCTCACCCACCGGGCCTCCGCTGCCGTTGTTAGGGGAGGTAAGCTCCCCAATGCCGCCCCCAACACCGCACTCCTGTATGTGTCAGGAGAACAGAGGCCTGATAAGATCACTCTTTTCAGGCTGCGATGTCCATCCAAAGCCCTTATTTGAGAGCGGGGGATTCGGCATCACCCCCCCCCCCCCTGCGCACTGGCTTAAATTTGCTGCTAATTCAACACCTGCATCTTTCTGTCCTTTGTTAAATGTCAACACCTCATTTCCTGTCCTTTCACCCACCTCCCTCCTCCATCCACCGTGTTAAAGCGTCTCTCCCGCTCAGCCTCCTTTCATGACTTGTGTCCATCCTCTGTGCATTTTACATCTCATTTATTCTGCAGACTCTCTTACCCAACGCAACATGCAATTGCGTAAGCAGGGTCAGCCAGTCCCTGGAGCACCTGCGATTAAGGGCCCTGCTCTGGGGTGTGAACTGGCCACCTTCTGATCACAGGCGGAGTATCTAACCTGCTGAAGCACACACTGCCCCCAGGACAGCAAACCCTTTCCAGACCTTCAAAGAACCTGAGCAATCAAGCCCAACATGCTGCCAGGAGTTCCTCCCTGTCTAACCTGATGGTTATGTTAGTGTCCTCAAAGCATTAACTGAAATCCTCAAAATCCTCGGGGGGGGGGAGGTAGTTTAGGACCATGTGGAACATCAACATAGCCCCTGACCGACATGCAAGTATAGGGTATGTATCACACTGCTGATTCACTATGGAACAGCAGACTTAACACCCTACTCTACAGTATCAGAAACCCTGGCAAGGAGGAAGAATAGAGTTTGGGGGAGGGGGTATATTTCGGGGCACCAACTGGTGGCAAGACGCTCACCACCAAACAAAAATTCCAATACAGAACAGCATATGCCAGAATATTAGCTTGCCTGCTATAGAACCCATGTCTCCAGGTATCAGAGGCAAAGCCAATGCTGAAATGAGGGGACTGATATCATCACCATAACAACGCAGTCACAGATAGTGCACCAGGGCTCACTGTCAATCA
Source organism: Brienomyrus brachyistius (assembly GCF_023856365.1). NCBI lineage: Eukaryota > Metazoa > Chordata > Actinopteri > Osteoglossiformes > Mormyridae > Brienomyrus > Brienomyrus brachyistius. The sequence continues at coordinate 21,872,966 of NC_064536.1, read as the reverse complement.
GTGTCATCAAGGACGAGGATATCACAGAGCAGCCAAAGATCGATACCCAAGTCAAGAGCATTCAGTTTTGAACGTGGAGGTTCACTAAAAACATCACGGGATGACAATGTACCCCTGAATGTCCCGTGCTGTCTGGAACCAACCCCAACCCCCCAGTGATTCTGTTCTGCAGTGCTTACCCAATCCTGTCACTGAGGACCAATAGACTGTTGGGAGGGAGCAGAACCTAGACTGTCTGTGGGTCCCTGAGGACCAGATTGGGAATCACTGCTGTACTGGATAAAGTTGGATGGATCGATGGATGGGCATCCAACTACTTGCTTGGGTGCTCCTGTCGGGAGCCATCATGGCGGCCTGCACCTCCACACAGCTAAAGGCTAATTACAGCATGACAGGTGAGAGACTGAGCACAGCGGAATTCGCAGCAGGTAACAAGAGCGGCGGCTCTACGGCTGCAGCTCTTAATCACCGCAGCTCCATCCATCCCACAAATTACAGTGTCGCCCCACGGAAATGTCCTGCGACCTCGGAGGTCACAAGTCACCTCAGCAAGACTGGAAAAACCAATCAGAAGGCACCATCCGAAAGAAAAATACATGGTCCCCACAGTGTAATATACACAACCCACACACACACAGCACTCAGACCTGCATTGCCAGTCCCCTACAGGAGAGGGTGATGCCCGCACATACCAGGCCCGCTTGATTAGAGCCCATCACCCCTGACTGAGGACCCAGAACACACAGTTCGGACTCCCTGGTTCTCCAAGCTGGAAGCCATAACCGATCAAGCAGCTGCTTTGAGCTGAACAGCTTATTTCATGTGTGGATGCATCTACTCACACACTGCTAGACAAGCCTGGAGGAATCCCCCCGAGAGTAAGGTGGGGGCTCTACCAAGGCACTGCAAATTAGGATTCGGCAGGCGTGGGCCGGGAATCGACTGGAATGAGCCAGCGCGTGTGGGCAGCGGGCTCATTAAGAGCCGAGATAGGGCTCCTCCCTCGCACAGGGTGACACCTCGTTAATGTGGACCGCTACTGGAGCGCGACGGGCTGCTCATGTGACTCGGGAAAACAAATCCCTTAAATTTAAGCCAGGGCAGATCAGGCCCAGGCTGAGTCCGCATCACCGACACTGGGTTTATACGGGTAAGTGGTCGGAGCAGCAGCTTGGCACATGCCATCCGCTGGTCATTAGGGTGCCGCCTGAAGCATACAAACAGCAACCCGCATGCAGTGGCTGCCTTGTCACTTTCCCTTACTTTACCGGGTTCTTTAGCCTAAAGCAGCATACATGTGAGGCAGAGAGCACATGAGTAGCACATGAGTAGCACGTGAGTAGCACATGAGTAGCACATGAGTAGCACATGAGTAGCACATGTGCAGCTAGGCTCAGCTTCCAGTGAATAACCAGTTTCCTTTTGAACTGCAATTAATGATGACGGAGTCTCATTCAATTCAATGTTAACAGGGCCGGATGAAGCCCATGTGGCACCGTAGGTAAGATTCCCGTGCAGGGGCAACAGCGGGATATCCCACAATGCAACACAGTCTCCCAAAAGTCGGGAAAAAAAAACCCAACAACACTACCTTGTGTACCACCACCAGAGCTAATCACTTTCCACACACGTAGGCATATGTAATGAGTTAACAGCCACCCCCCCCAACAAAAATTACTTTAGGTTAAAAATTTCATTTCAGCATGTCAGTTGACTTCCTCAATGGCGTTCGGCTTTTTGCCAGGAAACACCCATCCCTCCACCTGAAGAGTTACTTGGGTGAGTCTGAAAGAACGTACCATGTGACCCAGTTCCAGACACCACAATCACATGGTACAGCACACCTGTCTGGACCCCCTTCCCCCCCACCCTTTTCAATAAATTCAGTCAGTCCTGCAACATGAGAGACACATTAACTTGTGAAAAGTTTTACCTTTTTTCCTGGGGTGCCAAATCAGTCTGATCGGAAGCAATTAAAAATCCAATTAAAATGCTCATTTTGATAAGCGCGCGCACCTCTTGTTTCAACTCGCCGCAACATTTCAGTCGGAACAGAGGCTCAGCCAATTACAGCGACACAGAACGGGTGCTTAATCCTTTCTGTGATAAATCTCAGACACACACCCCCCACCACCACCATCCACCACTGCCATTAATGCGATGTCTGTAACAGAAGCCATTCCCACCCTTCAAAAATGACTCTGAAAAACCCTTTAAGAGACGCCCTGTCTGACCGTGATGTCACCTCTACAACAAGTCGGACTGCAGCCTCTGTGGAGCTCCAGCGGAAGCCTTAAACAAAAGGAAGCATCTCCTGAAATCAGCAGGAATACCGAGCTTAGCTTAAACACAGGCAGAAGTTTGTGCCGAGTCATTTGAAAGTAGACATTACGCAAAACACACATACACACACAAAACCATCATGCATACAGGGACTTTAGTTTAATATACAAGCTAGAATATTATGCAGATTCATACATGGCATGAGTACAGACACACAGACACCTATACAAATAAGACAAGACAGCCTCAGGTGTGCAAAATGGCAGCAGTGGCGAAGCATTACAGATGGACACAACACACAGGAAGGTTATGAACAATCGGTGCCCCGCAATCGCTACTCAGGGGCAGGCATTTACAGAAGACCGAATATGAGAAAAACGAAATTAGGCGAATTATTTAGTATTTGGTATTATTTCTGAAAAATGCGGACTGCGGACATGACTTGTTCCCAATTAGCAGTATTACATTATTCTTCATAGCGGGGGAGGTCTGCGCTCTTGCATTTAGATGGATATTTCTGATTTATTACCCACCTGCCCACCTCAGCCCACCTCGAACCACATCGCAGTTGGCTCCCAATAAGTCTGTGAGAATTAGACACTCGGTGGCGCTCTGCTTAAGTTTCATGTATGGCTTATTATTATCTCTGCAAAGCGGCCAAAAGGCGAAGCCAAGCCTTCATTCTGGATTCAAACAACCCTGTGGTAAATTATGCAGGCGGGTCCAGGCTGCCGGCACCATACCGCTTAAGATCAGGCGAACACCAGATCAGAGACTGGGTTCAGATAGGCTACCATATTTATGACGTACCAAAAAGGGGTTCATCAAAAATACGAATAGCACAATAAATCTTAATAATATGACGATCTACTTTCGATTAAGAAATTGAATTCGACTCAAAATTATACCTGAAGAGAATTGTTAATGATGGCGGATAAAATAAAAGGACAAAATATTCTTCATGCGTTTGTCAGAAGTGCAGGAATTGACACATTCTCACATTGTAGTATTTGAACATCGTTTATTACTGAAACTAGTAATTATTTAAAACACATCATTTGCACATCAGGTCAAAACAAGTCTTTTGAATGGCACTCTAATCCGGGTCACCCCATGGCAATTCGGTGACTGAACAAAAACTCTACTCCATCAAAGACGATAGCAAGTTTACGTATAATGCGCCTCACTTAAGATCTCATTAGCGGCTGATAGACAGATCGACCACTGAAGCAGATTAATACGCCTCTTCTGTCTGTCCGATTGCTGATTAACGAGTTGACGTATGGCGCCACCTAGCGTTCGCATCCCTTATGGGGGCAGCGTAAAACGAAACCCGCGAAATGCAGTGAGAACCCCCCCCCTTGGATTTAAGTCATATACAAATTATGCATGTAGTTTATGAAATGTTAATGGGAATACTGGTTTTTCAAAGCACAACCAAAGAAACACATACTCATTACTAAAGATCCTACCAGTGCGGTTTTACCAAGACACGTTTTTCCAAAAGGCACTAATATCAGGTCAGTTAGGTGCTCGAAAACTTTTTAGTAGCCTGACAGACTAGCCTATATTTTAAAGAACATTGCGTTCGAGGTCCGGTCGCAGTTCAAGCAGAAAAGTAATAACATGCTTCGGGTTTTCAGCACTACGGCCGGACTTAGCGCGTCCTTCAAACCTTTTCAAACGGTTGCATATCCTCAGGAGCCCCGGGGAGACACGTAGCCGTGAGAGATAAAACCCCCGAAGCCGCCACGCTCGCTCTTCCCATTGGGAAGCGCCTCGTGATGAACCCATTTACCCATCCACCCGCTTAATGGACTGTGCCGGTGATGGGCGCAAAGCCGGGGGGCACGGGGCTGATCACCGGGGGCAATCGGAAGTGAAGAATGTAATTAAAACACTTCATGCAACATTTCTACACGCACCCATTTTTACAAAGTGTGTTGCAAAATAATGCACACATCTGGCGGGTGAAACAGTTGCCCCGTAAAAGCTGATAAAGGTGTATCTGAACACGACAAAAAAATAAATGAATTAAATAACCAATGTCCTCTTCAAATAACAGATTTTCTACGTGCAACGTTCATATAATTTTTTAAATTAAGATATGCTACTTTTGTTGGTTTGACCGTTTTACGGTCGTCTAACACAATAAGTAAATAAATAAATAAATAAATAAATAAATAAATAAATAAAAAGCGTATAAGAAAGAATGTTGGAAGATACATGTCCTCTACTCTTGTATGAGGTTCCGGGGGCTTCGTCTTTATGCTTCATTGCTTCGTTCTTGCGATGGAGGTTCAGGGCCCAATAGCTATACTACATCTTCATTATATAATGTGGAAATATGAGTTTTAACCGCAAAGAGTAAAACGCATAAGTGGCTACCAAGATCTTGAGTTTATCCGACGTTCTCAAATGGGCTCGTTTAATTAAACCCTCCGAGACCTGCACCCAGAAACCTCGAGTCAAATTACAGTGCGGCTCTCGTACACGTTTCAAACTGTATGAATTATACAACGTACCGTTTTGAAATAAATGGGAAATGTCACAGTTTTAAGCTACATACGCTTGGGGTGCTCGATCTTCTCGAAACTTTATCAAGGTGTGCGGGCAAAATAGAATTAATTTGGCATTTCGCCTCATTTCAGCTATGCAAAATTAAAAACAAAAGTCTACTTTGTTTGATTGTATTACTCGTTAATTACATGTAAATTGTTTCAGAAGTCAGATCTGAATAAATGGGAAATATGCCAATTAAATCGGCTTTAATTCCGCGTTTGAGATCCGACTACACATGATTTAATTTAGCTATACTAAGTAAGGAAAACAAACAACGCATTTTATTCTAATTTTAGCTTTATTGGCACCTTTTATATAGAAAACGACTGTATTCACATTTATCTACGATTCGTACAGATAATATATGTTCTCATACAACAAATTATCATCACAACAGTAAACCACGTTACAATGGTTGTGAAAGGGTATTAAGTTTATACCACCTGTTCGCGCTGTGTGAGTTTTAATGAAAAGCAGGAGAGATTCTGAATATATTATGCATGCAAGTATTTTAAAAAAATGTGAACGCTTTCGCACTAAAGAGGCCGAAGGAAGCAATTCTGCATTAAAAAGTCAAGAGAGGAAAATCACCGCGCGGTACTCGAAGCTCTCTAGGGTACGAACAAACATCCATATTTTATCCAGCGCAGAAAATTGCCTAAATTTGGGTTTGTTATAGACTGGTTTCCGGTGTTTCAGCATGATATTTAGCGCAATCATGCCGATTTATTAAGTACAGTCGCAAGTCTGCTGGGAAGCTGAGGCCAACCTTACAATGCATATTGTCACGCCAGAGGTGCCTTTAGACCTAATGACTTTTATAATGAAGCCGTTTCACACACAGATTGCATTCACCCATGGATGCTACAGAACAACTCGGAGACTCTCGACCTAAATGCATGTTGAATCGTGAGAAATGCCAATCTTTGTCTTTCCCTCGTCCTGAATTACCGGTAACTACCTGTCTGCCTACCAGCACATAACCAGGTATTAAAATAACAAGTTTGAACACCACCCTGGTTGGCAAAATCTACCGAAAGGGGAAAGGGGTCTATCGGTAGGATTGCCCAACCCCCTATATTTTCTTTGTGCATACGGGCCTGCTGCCTACCTTGTACCAGCTTCTACACCAAATCAAATTTACAACAGTTATCCCAGAATCCATTTCCCTCTATCTAGTGCATTGTGGGAAATTCCATAAAATGGTAATTTGTCACAATAGAGTCACTAATGAGCTCCACACCCTGAGGAATTTTGACTTTATGGATGGTGTGAGGATGGAGGCTGAAAGGAGGTGGAGTCACAGGCCGACAATGGTGCCATTTTTCCAAAAAAAAAGGGACAAAGTCAACAACAACTGGATGTTTTTGTGTCCTACTGTCCTGTAGTTTCATCCATGCAAGCAGAGTCAATTTGTGCATTCTGAGCTGCCAGGGTGGTCAACTGTCACACATCAGGGGTGACACACTTTCAGATTCTCATGCTCACACACAAAAAATCTTACGGCAAATCTATATCATTCCATTATAAACCTGAAATTAGCTACATCAAAAAGACTGGGGTAGTTTGCACACCCTACAGACTATTTACAAGGTAATAAACCTGTTAGATACATGAAATTGCGTGTGCAGACTAGTCTCGAAATTAAAATCCCATTCCAGCCCGCTGACCAAAGCTGGCAACCCTTTTTAAGCTCTCCTCAGGGATGTCAAGCTGTAGTGCCACTGACCAGGTCCATCAGAACTGATGACTGACTTGGACATGGTGGGACAGATTTGGCATTTCTGCAACTAGTGGACATTGCTGTGGACCCAATGGGGAAGCATATGCTACTGACTTTCTTATGGCAAAACTGCACTTTAAGTTAAGAGAGTAAAGCGATGTCTCAGCAAGGCAACAGATCCTAAAAACGGTGACACTGGGCTTTGGTTAACGCCCCCCTCCCCCCTCGACTTGCAGGTGACACATTCTTAAAACCAGGTGCCTATCCGGTGGACCAGCTTCGGCGCCTTCTTCTTCTTGCCTTCTTCCCTCAGCCATGATTTTCTCCGCTTAGTGTCCGTGTGACCTGAGTAGAGACACATAACTGGTTGAATGCACTATTTATACACGGAAAGAGTCGCCCAGCCAGGCTGCAGTGAACTTCTCTCTCAAACATCACTTACGAATAATCTACAGAAACCTATGGCTCAAAGTACTTAGTCTCTGGTGCACTCAATAGCCTACAACCGGGTGATTCATCTTGGCTGGACTGGTCTAATGTCTGCCTATTTGCTTGAGCTAATTGCTTCCACTACACAATGAGGGGGGGGGAGCGGTAGAGGTGATGACTAAGCCCAGATATAAAGAGCAATTCATTCTTTACATGTAACTGTCATACAATGTAGCATTACCTACATGTAGCTATCATACATATCTCAGGCTTGTTTTATGGATTGTGAACCTTCAATTTCCAAGGTGTTAGTGAGGCGCACTCTACCCCCACCAAAGATGATTCCCCCCACCAGCACAAAAAGCGATTTGATGTTCTTAGTAAATGCCTATTATCCATCCAATTGTCCTTCTTCGTACTGCTTATTCTGGTCAATGTCAAAGTATGAATGTAGAAATAGAAATGCTAGACCATGCAGTCACGTCAATCAGTATACAGAAGGTGCATTGAGGCAGGAAAGCTGAGTTTCTTTTGTATATGTGTGGTGCCATGCTTAAAGCTGAATTGTATAATTGCAGTCAAAAGCCTCAGCCTGAATGATCTGGAAAATGGGAGAAAATGGGACGCAGTGTCTAAGGAAGCTGTAAAGATTTTAACTTTGACATCCTTATATATCCAAGGTACAGCCGAGGACCCCCCAAAACACGGCCCCAGGAGTGAAGGCTGGTCTGAGGGGCCCACCTCTGGCCTGGCCCAGGCTGGGGGAGCCACGGTCTTCCTCTTCCTCTGGGCCTCCCTGTGGCGCAGACCTCAGGTAGCGGGGGACAGAGGGGGCACTGGGGAGTAGGTTCTGCCTTCTGTGTTGGTGCTCCACCTCCAGGGCCTCTTGGTCAGCTACACCTGGGTGGGAGATGGATAACTGACAGGGCTGCTTGGTTGAAGCAAAATTGCCCAGCCTGGGCAGTTACTTCAAGAGTGGCACTCAGGATGACTTCAGAAAAACCTACGATGTTTATTTTAGAAGTGAGACTTCATAAGTAAAAAATGTAAATATAAATGTAAGAATAAATCACAGAAGTTAAATCATCCATCTTAAAATGTTGTACATTACAGGATCGTGTGGAGTCTATTCGATGACGCAAAGGACACGAGGCAGTGGACACTCTGGACGGGATGCCAGTCCATCACAGGGCATGAGGCAGGAGGACACCCTGGACTGGATGCCAGTCCATCACAGGGCATGAGGCAGGGGGACACTCTGGACGGGATGTCAGTCCATCACAGGGCATGAGGCAGGGGGACACCCTGGACGGGATGCCAGTCCAGCATAAGACACGAGGCAGGTGGGACACCCTGGACGGGATGCCAGTCCAGCATAAGACACGAGGCAGGTGGGACACCCTGGATGGGATGCCAGTCCATCACAGGGCATAAGGCAGGGGGACACCTTGCATGGGAAGTCAGTCCATCATAAGACACGAGGCAGGGGGACACCCTGGACGGGATGCCAGTCCAGCATAAGACACGAGGCAGGTGGGACACCCTGGATGGGATGCTAGTCCATCACAGGGCATGAGGCAGGGGGACACCCTGGACGGGATGCCAGTCCATCACAGACCATGAGGCAGGGGGACACCCTGGATGGGATGCTAGTCCATCACAGGGCATGAGGCAGGGGGACACCATGGATGGGATGCTAGTCCATCACAGGGCACGAGGCAGGGGGACACCTTGCATGGGAAGTCAGTCCATCATAAGACACGAGGCAGGGGGACACCCTGGACGGGATGCCAGTCCATCACAGGTGACACATATACTCAAACTCCCACACACAATCAGGCAGTCGGGGACAATTTAGTGATGCCACTTTTCATAGATGCATTTTTTCACGGAAATAATAAAGACTGATGTGTGATATATTCTCTTTGTTTATATTTATATAGCTGTTCAACACTGAAGTTTAAATATTTTTCAGTCGAAATAGCCCCTATTAAGACATAATTTCTTCTTCTTCTTTTTTCTTCCTGTATTCGGTCTAAAAAGTACGAAAACAATTAGAGCACCAGAACAAATTGCCAAAGACAAATTTGATCAAAGTTAAAACATTCCCTCCAGCCACCTCTTTCCATGCCTGGCATTTATTTGCCATTTGCGTTTCATACAGCGCGGTTTGTGTTGGATAGTCATGTAAATAAAAAACAACGAGATTTCTTTTATTGCCCTGCATTCGTAATTTACATTTATATTGAATTAGCGGAGGCAGAAAGGGGAGGTGATTATGCTGCGAGATTACAGACAGATTACATCGCTATTGTGTCGTGTAATTAAAGGGGAAATGTAAAGTGCCCACGCGGCCAGTGGTAGGACCACTTAGGAGCTTTTGACCTCATACCTACAGGGGGTGTCAGCAGGTAGAGGACATCAGTGCCCGGGCGCACTTCTGCGGTAGAATTGTGTCTTGAACTTGAACACATAACGACAACGTTCGTCGAACGTTCGGATGACGTTTTCTTTTCTAATCAGACGGCGCTCTGGGGAGGGTACTGCGTGTTTAGTAATGAAGCTGGAAGTGAACTCGGCTGACTCATTTTGTCCCCGCAAGGAGGAAAAACAAAGCAAATCGACTACTACCCCCCCACCCCCCCCCCCCCCCCCCATGAAACAAAAGCATCTTAATTAGGTTCCAAGATGAGGGAAACCGTTTTGGGGAAGGTGGAAGTGGTGCATCCGCATCGTGACCCTTGGTTAAACTTGAAATCTACGGCTTGGAAAATTATATTTTATTTAAACAATAACCTTCGACTGCGTGGCGAGATTAATTAATTGCTTGTCACGTGTGTGCGCTGTTGTTCAGCCCAGTCTCGGTTGATCGATATTTGTTTATGTTGTCATTTATTACATGTAATTCCTCAAGGGAAACCCCTAGCACGAGCTGCGGCCTGATCAATATAATTTAATTACTCCAAACAAAAGGCACAAAAATGTAATTATATGGCTATTGTTGTTGTTATCATTATTATTATTGTTATTATTATTATTCTTTTTCCTTTTCAACGCCCGGGACCAAATCAGGGACTGCCCCCAAGCGGTTCTCCGTGATTTATTTGGCCTTAAGTTGCCGAGACGACGTTTTTTGATTGACAGCCAGACTTGGCCACCAGGGTCACAGGCTGGGAGGGGCCACTGTCCTTCAAGTCCTGCGACATATTCATTACCAGACCTCAGCCTGCCAGCAGAGGTGGAGGGTGTCACAGAGGCCAGAACAGCCCCAGATGTGAAAGTTGGGAAGACCGATAATAGCCTTGATGGACGTTACGAATTACCCACTGGGTTGGATCCACTAAATTTAAGTAAAAGTAATTGCTACGTGCCAACACCGTGACAACAGTAATCCAGAACTATCAGGAAAAACTGTAATAGTGGCATTTTTGTTACATCTTGAGATGGACATGCTGGGCATTCTGATTCACATCGTGCCGCTTGTGCCAGTGTGGCTGTTTTCAGAATTGCCCCATAGCTTCAGATAAACAGGGAGTCATTTGTGCCTCACATTGAACTCCGGAAACTTACATGCACTCGCCAGGTTACCTTAGAAAATGTGCTCCGCTAAGCGCTAAACAGTTGACCTTTCCCAATTTTATATTTAAGAAAAGGAAAGAACCTATTAACAGTTTTGAATTATCTTAACGCTACACGTGAATAAAGTGATAGAATGATGTGATGAGGATCAATCACCCCTCTTTCACCTGGAACTCAGTGGTGCTCTAGTAGTGGAGAGTATAGCTGGGGCTAAGGACATGGCCCAAACCAGAATGTTTCAGGTTCAAGTCCCAGGGGGCCCTGCAGTTTGCTAGTCACTTAACTTAGAAATTAAGGAAAAGGAATATGATGTGTAGACATCAGTAAAATAATATAGCTGCTTTAGCTATTTATTTATTAGCAGTAGTAGTAACTCAAGATGTAAGATTTGTTGGTTAGCTAGAAAACTTGCTGTATTTTAGGCGGGCCAGTTTAAATAGGCCTTATCTTTCATGAGGGGCTTCCAAAGTGGGGAGCTGTGAGATGATTTCCAGAGTATTAAAAATGTGAAAACAATTATCACAGTCACAACTCTGTCACAGACTTGGGGGGGGGGGGGTCACAAGTCCAGCTAAACTCCAGCTTTGTGATACAGGCCCCAGAAAGATATTAGCAGTATTCTTGCCAATCAGACAATCACCGTCTCCAATCAGTAATGCTCAGTCCCTCCAAGTTTCCGGGGAGAGGGCTTGGGGTATGCTGAGGGGGTGATCATGGTTGTTGTGGGGCATGTGAGGGGTGTGGGTATTTACAGTAACATTATTGGCTAACGGGCCGTGCTAATAGGACTGCATGGGAGGGGTGTGGGTATTTACAGTAATATTATTGGCTAACAGGCCGTGCTAATGGGACTGCATGTGAGGGGTGTGGGTATTTACGGTAACATTATTGGCTAACGGGACATACTAATGGGACTGCATGGGAGGGGTGTGGGTATTTACAGTAATATTATTGGCTAACAGGCCGTGCTAATGGGACTGCAGGGGAGGAAGCAGGGAGGCAGCATAACCACATGGGAAACAAGGTAAGCCCCCAAAGTCACACCCAAAAATATGCGCGTATTTCCCCAGGGAGGGTGCGTTGGCGGCCGCATCGACTGATCTCTGATCTGTCAGCTGCCTACATGCCACGGCTCAGGAATGGCACCTGGAAGCCCAGACTGAAGTGTCGCCGGGGACGGCTTTGGAGTGCCTCTCGGCGCCCACTGGCTGACGACGGTGGCGGGAGGGCGGCTCCCGCAGGAGAACACTCCAGGATTTGCTAGGAAATGGAAAACCTGTGAGGCTCTCATCAGAATCTCAAGTGCTTAGGAACGAAAATAACTTGATGAACTTTTGACACTCTTTTCAGTTCCTTTTCTCCTTCTAGCCCTCATTCATATGTTGTCCCAACCATCTTCGGTAAAAATTTCATCAGCGTGTGCTTGTGAAAACCTGAATCTATCCCAAGAAGTAGGGGTACCATGGGGGTTGGGGGCCCAGTGTCTCTAGTGGTATCCCTGGCAAGAACACGAGACAGCGGACACCATGCAGGACAAGCCAGTCCATCCCTGGACACTTACGCGCACTCACACGGTGCAGGACACGCACGCGCACTCACACGGTGCAGGACACGCACGCGCACTCACACGGTGCAGGACACGTACGCGCACTCACACGGTGCAGGACACGTACGCACACCCATACAGCATGGCCATTTTAGAGGGACCTCTTCACCTGCTCACATTATTTGTATTGCAGTACAAACCTGTTGACCCTCACATGAAGGCGGGGAGAGCAGGCACACTCCCCATATACAACCTTGCAGGTGTGAGGCTATATAACAGCATGCCAGTCTTATCAAATATATTGCTTTCAGTATGAAACAAATGGGGAGTTTTCTTCCACTCCATCTCCTAACATTATCGTGTAGCTGTCCCACTTTTCACACTTTATTTCATAGACTGAATGATAGTTTTGAACGTTTTTATGAAATATTCTGTTGGGGCTATTAGAATTATAGAAAGTATTCTGATTTAAGAAGTCTGACTTAATTGCATCTTCTAAATTACTTTCACAATATTTAATCTATCACAGAATGAGCGGATCACCAAAAAAACGCTCCAAAGGCTAGACTGGTTAGTCCGAATTATGTGAAACACAAATTAGTGGACAAGGGCCACTTACTAATTGCTGTCACAGTAGTTAGTTGACGGAAGTGCGAACAAGAAGCATGCAAGTTGACGGTGAAGCCCCCTAGTGGTACTTATTGCAACGGCAGCAAACTTAATTGCAGAATTACTACTGTTTTATGCAAATTTGAAACAAATACACACATGAACACAGAAAATTTGATAAGAATAATTGGGGTTGGATTTAAGATTCAAGCTAAAGATGTATTACTCCTTCTCCCCCCTAAGCGTACTAAAGCCATCTGATATGTCCGGAATTTTATTCAACACGAAATACAAAAGTTCTATATGACCAGCAGGTGGAGCCATTGTATCACAATTAGATCCGGGCGGCATCGTTTGGAAAACTTACCTGCACTGATGCATGCCAGCGAAATTTTTTACTGTATATACACTTTTGGACACGTCCAAGAACAGATCATTACAGTAAACATTTGTGGCGATAATACTGTTGCTTTAAATGTAGCTGAACAGATTCAGAAAAATAAAAATTCTGCCTACGTTCCAGCTTTCATAATCCCCATAAATGCAAGCTGCCGTTTTAAACAAAATGTTTCCCCAGTTTCAAATTACTTAAAGCTACGTCTTAAGATGTCTCGGAGACACGTCTCAACGTCCACGCTGGCGGGGAGACTTGCCAAATCATATACGCGTCATGAATAACGCAGATCGAAAATTCGCCCTATATGCGGTATTCTACGCGCCACACTTTCGGCCCTAGAAAACAACATTTGACAGCTTTCTGCATTGCCAGACCTCAGCATTGTGTGTGCACCTACGGTCAAAATGTTAGGTTCGAACCCGATTTTTCACAAGTGATCCTGTATAAACTGCGTAAAATTAACGTATCCATCACGCTAACCGTGCAGACCTTCTACTGGTGCCAGTTAATAGTTTACGCTCGACAGCTATATTAAAATAAAGATGACGTCTTACTGTGTGCAGCTGTATGCCTTTTATGTGATAGATCATTATTACATATAAAAGTTCCTTGGGTGTCTCAAGTACACCGAGGAGACATTTTAGGCTACACATACATTACCTGCTGGAGGCGGTATAGGATTATCATCTGTAAATGAAGTAACGTATACCCGTACAGTAGGATTTCTTGTGAAACTTACCTTAAAATTAACGAATACAAAATCGACGGCATTTTGAAGTGAATCCTGTATATATCGATTACTCAACAAAAGTCTCTTTTTCTGCAAACTGGATTCAGAAAATATCCAAAAATACCCCAGGGCCAATTACCCTTTTGGTAGGTACACACATCATAGTGGTCCCAAGTGAGGAGGAGATGGTCAACAGGAAACTAGATTATAGCTGAATCGCAGCATTAGGCAGTGACAGATTAATCCATGCACTGCCTTCCCCAAAGTGGTTCAAGTCACCTTTATCCGTCAGTCACTCGATTCACAAGTACTGTCCCACAAATCATTTAAGCTGCAAACAAACATTTTGAAACAATCATTAAAGGCTATAGAACCACGTTTTGAACCCCAAACATTGATTGGGCTGGTTTGTCATTAACCGGTTTAGTGGATTAAAGGAAAATTAGGTGCATTGCAGACCAGTGTAGTGACAAAGTGAAAGTAAAAGGCATGTTTTTAGATATGCAGAGCGACCCATGTGTGAGGAGGTGACAAGCAAGCGGACGTCAGGGGGTAGCAGCCCAGGTGAGAGGGAGACTGCAAAGGTTAAAATCACACACACACACCCCCCACTGCATCATCCCCAAAATGGCTGGATGCTCAATTTATTGGTTCCAAATGCATTTAACAAAGTACACAAAACCCCCCCCCTGGGTGTTCTTCCCTCATTCTTACTTCTTAAGTTTTGTTATTCCACAACATTAATATAAACAGCTATTTAGCAACAATGCAGCAATGGGGGGAAAAGCATTGCATTAAAAAAAAAATACACAAAGAAAATACAAAAGAAATAGTATATAATATAATTTAATCTATATGGATGTACAAAAGATGAGGAAAGGTTAGAAAGCTGGAAACAGGGAGGGGTTGATTATTACGCGGGGGTTTAGGTCTCTACATGAACAGTCAGTATGAGGAAGCAGTCATGCTTTACTGGGATGTGACAGATTGCTGAAGGCTGCAAGTGCCTATAGGTGTTTAAGAGCAACACAGCAATGTGTGCACAGAAGGGGGGGGCGGGGAGGAGCACGGAAACCGCAGACTCAAACACTCTGCTTCTAGTCACACGATGGTCCCAAACGAAACGAAACAAGAACACGACCTGGAATAGAGTGATTTTCAGCAGCTGCCTTCTGCAGAGGACGGTTCGGCCAGGATGGAGGCGCGTCTTTTTGGAAAGGTACTCCGGGCTTGCGGGCCGCTATCGTGCGGGGAGACATGGGGAGCGCGTGCTCGCACGCCTGAGCGCCCGTCCGGAGTGCTCCGCGCACGCCTCGCCGCCGCCTCACTTGTGTTCCAGTCGCAGGAGTTGCTCCTTACCGTTGACGGTCAGGGATTTCAGCTGGCCGTCCTCTTCCACCTCCACGCGCTCCTGGCCATTCTCGACGATCCTGCGGCAGGGATTCAAGCGGAGAGGACACCGGCACGGTTACTTCAGGGGGCGGTGCACGCTGAACTGGGGTCATGAGGTCAAGTCACGGTGCCAGAACAGACCGGCTTAAAGCAGGAATGGACTTCCGAGCAGCAAGGCCAGTTTACGAAATATTAAGCAAGTCAATTACAAATAATACTGGTATTAAGTTCCTGCCAATGTTGAATCGACCGCCCCACTGGGCAGACAGTGGGGCCCATCCAGTACCTTTTTGTTGTGATTTTTCTGCCATTGATGAATTTGGTGGAGGTAGACACCTGGCGGAAGTTCCCCATGCCGCCGCCGCCGCCGCCGCCGCCGCCGCCGCCGCCGCCAAACGACGAGGAGGAGAAAGAGGTGAAGCCCCCGCTCCCCAGCTGGCCAAAGGAGGAGAAACCTGTGTGGGGGAGGAAGAGGCAGTCCGCAGCCATTGGCCCAAAGTGAAACAGTGCCGACCTATCAGCACTTGCGTCAGCATCCACTCCCAATCACAAGCAATGGCCCTATGAACATTCGCACATCAGTGGTGGACCAGCAGTTGCATGTTAAACCACCAGCGGGATGATGCTGACGGGTCAACACTCCCCACAACGCCTGGCTGGCCAACGTCATCACCGACGTCCAGCAGCACCGACACGCGACTTCATCCGGAGACCAGCGGCACCCAGATACCAAAGTAAACATCGGAACACTGCCGGTTTACAGAAACATTTGTACAGAAAGGCCAGCACAGTAAATTTACAGATGAAGTGACCCAAAAAAGCGAAGCTATGCATTAATCCCTTAACACAATGATGGGTAACAGCCTGCTCCTAGGTGATTAAAATTCCACACTCAAGCAGTCATAGATTTCCATTAGAGCATGTCCTCCGGTGCATTCGGATGAACGCAAAGCGGCCCCTCCTAGCACAGCGGTCACCAGCGGCGGCGCCTCACCTGAGTCAAACGAAGAGAACCCGGCACCGAAGGCGGGGAAACCTCCAAAGCCCTGGAAGAAGGGGCTGCCAGTCGTGCGGCTCCGGCTCACACCGCGGTGCCGACTACGCCCTGTGCCGAAGAAGTCACCAAAGGGGTCGAACGGGTCGTCGCCTATGCAGCGAGCACACGGGGGAGGGAAGGGGAACACGAGCGTGATGGTCAAGCACAGACTGCTGGGAACTTCGGCATCATCTTAGACCTTCATAAACCTCACAGTGGTTACTCTGCCACAGAAATGAATACCAATTTAGGGTCGGATATCTGTACAGCCAGGTACATCTTTTTTCAGCTGCTGAGACAGTAGCCATGCCTTGTTTGTGTACATGGGGTGCCCCTTGCTGAATCCTTACGGTAACTTCTTAACCTCAGTCTAGTGAATGACTGTGCAAGCTCGGACAAAACAAATTGGCACTAGTAAACCAGAATTTAATTGCTCCTTTTTTCTTTATTAGCTAGCAGGCCTCTATGACCAATAAAGATGGTTACGGAAATGATGATGATCAACTAACTGATGGACAACAAAGGGGAATTTCCCCACCTACCCTCAGCAGTCAGAGAGCACTCTGACGGATGAATGATCAGGAATGAGGTAACTGCTCCATATTGTTTGGGGCCACCCAACATATGGCAATGATAAATAAATGCTTTCCTATTGTTGTCAGCTGCCCTTGGCTCACCAGTTTGCCCCCCTGAAGACTGACAATCCAGTTTGGATGAAATCACACATGCTGTGTCAAGCAGAACCTCTAGGAAGTAAAACAAGTGAGCGACCCATCATTCATACCGTTTCACTGAGAATCTCATACTTCCAAGCACTAATATGCCAGCAAGGGCTTGAACTGTGACGACAAAAACACCACTGACTGAAGCCAAAGGCCAAGCTCTTCAAGGCTGCCTCTGAAGCTCTTTCTCCGGGCTTCTCCTCTGGAAACAGACACATGACCCCCACCCTTCCTGATGCCTTGTGCCAGTTTCCATTTAAAGCCCCTTCTAATCAAGCCACAATCTAGGCCAGCGCAGAACACGTCACCGGTGCCTCCAGACTGCACCAGACCCCATAGTTTTCATACCAGCAGCATAGAGAAATGGGCAAGCACTCACCTACCAGATTACCTTTTGCCATCTTAGCCAGTTATTCTACCGGTTAAGTTTAGGTCAGATAAGTTCTCAAATACAACAGCAGGGACTGTCTAGGGCTTTAAGCGGCCGGCTGGTTACTTCCAGGTTCGACACACCGCACATTCCTTCATCCCCAGTCAACGACACACCAAGAACCCATCATATTCCAGAATGCCCCACTTCTATAGACATCCCATCTATTTATAGCAGTTCCGGGAATTGGTTCCACTAATTAGTCCAATTAAGTCACTGTGACCTTTAGTCCAAGTACACAAAATATCTTGCATCCCATGTACACTTATGGTCCTAAATTACCTAGGACTGTGCGATTTGAAGATACTCCTGTTTAACACATCAAGGAATTGCACAAGCAGTGGGTGTGACAAGGCAAGTGACTACCAATCATAAGTGTCATGACAAGCATGTGAAAGTAACCAAGGCAACACTGAGACACCATCACAACCTTGTGACCATAGACAGGACAGAGAGGTGAGCAGCTGCTGTAACCTACACATGGTATAATTATAGAGGCACCTCTAGAAGGGGAGTCTGACTGCATCCCAAGTCAGCTTTCAGACTCACTTGCTGTGAGATAGCAATGCTTACATGCCTGCCTACAGGCAAAGTAGTTCGCTTCGATTTGTAATTTAACAGGGGCTCAGACATCGTGTTCTGGGGCTGTCATGCTGACCCGACGGCCGCAAAGGTCAGCAGGCCACATCTGCAGGACCACTGCTGGGTTGTGGCATCAATGCTGCCTCCCCTGGCTGTTTCCACGGAGGCTATTTCCATCACATTCCACAGGAATGATGCAGCCACTAGCATTGGCACTGGCTAACGGGCCGTGTGCTTCAAAAGGTCTCCTTATTTAGAGATGCGCGTGTTTGTGTGTACACACATGCTGAACAGATGCCATTCTTCAACTGAGAACAGGGCACCAGTGGCACATTTCACAAAGACTTACATTTAAAGAAACAATAATTACCAAAAATCAGTAGTCTGAAAGCGACAGATTTTTGTTTCTAGAATTCTCTATTTTTCTCTATCCCTCCATTTTTAGAATTTTGCTAACAAGCTAATGGTATTTATTAGCCACACAAAACACAACCTTACTCTATTATCCTGGGTCTACACTGATGAAAAGCTACAAACAAATAAAAGGAACAAACAACAAATGGCTACAACACCTGTAATAAGTACCGGTAATAAGGCTACAACACCTGGAGGTCCAGAGGAAATAACGCGCCTCAAACACCTGCTAAGATATTTCAGCTAGTCCTGGCATTCCTACAGTATTACTGCCATGATGAAACGGAGTCACTGAATGATGTTATGAAGACAGCAGAAACAGATAGAATAGGCTGGATGCTTCCTATCTCCTCTCTCATCTTAAAAATTCTTGGTGATAAAGACAGACAATTCAGAGCTTCACTGGCCTGACACTGAAACCGTCACCAGCGCAAACTTTACAGACCTGAAACTGACCAAGCAAACCAACCTGAACATAGACAATTGTCGCAACACAGCACACGGGACGTGACACTACTGTGAATGCCTAAAAATAAACGTGCGTGAATGGAAAAACCAAGGGTTGAAGTGAGGCATCGTATTCCACATTGCAATCCCCCGGCTGGCCGCTGTACAACCTGCTTCACACGAAAGTGCCATTTCCAGTAAGTAAAACCATGCTGAGCACTAACTAACCAGCACCACATCATCAGAGGGCTAAAAGCCAACAATGAAACCTGATGCAGTGTCATTTTGAGGAACGCCTCCCAGTCTCACTATATCTTTCTCAGCATAAATCCCTTACAGAAGCTGTGCATTACTGCCACGTAAAGTTTAATGTTTAGTACAGTCAACACTCAGAGACTCACCGAAGAAGTTGGCGAATGGGTCTCGTCCGCCAAAAAACTCCCTGAAGACATCTTCCGGGTTTCGGAAAGTGAATCCTCCACTGAATGGGTCACCATAATGTCCTTAAGTGGGGTTGGGGGGGGGGGGGGGGCGCAAGTCAACATGTTACTGCACAGAGGGAGAGGCAAACCCAAAACTTTAAAAGAGCTATAAAAAACAGTCTATGATTCTTCTTTATTACAGAAATGTATTGAGGAGCATGATATTCACAAAACTGGTTCTGGTGAGTTAGACTGCTGGATTACCAAATTCTCTAGGATTGAGGAGCAGTGCCAACCCAGCCAAGCACCTACCTCCGCCACCATTTCCAGATAAGCCTTCTTTGCCGTAGGTGTCATATAGGTTTCTCTTGTTGGCTGGCAGACAAAGTGGGTGCAGGACAGCGAGACACAGGAGAGAAAACAGGAGAATTATGACCATGTTCAGAAGCACAGTTAGGAACAAGAGCTTCTCAAGGAAACAATCACTGCTTTGCCTGCAGCTTACTCGTTAGCACACTAGTTAGCATCTCAACTGCTGAAACCCACCCTAGCTGCAACCCAAGGCCAGTGGCTCAAAACAGCACACTGATTCACCTATTGTGGCAAGTCTGACAGCACCTTCGGGGGTATCAGGCTGACTGAGAGCATCCCAACCCTTCTCCAGAAATTATCTATTCGATTTCTTTCAGTTAAGTAGTATCTTCTGTGTTTCTGCAAAGAAACACCAAACAGCACAGATGATCCTTCTTGATTACGCCAACTTTTAATTGACATGGCCCAAAGGAACATTCGGCACACAGGACACCTTCTGTCAGTATAATCTCCAACCTGTGAAGTTCTCTCCTTAAACTGATTCCACCACCCTATCCACATGTTTTTGTAACTCAGCCCCACTGATCTCCTGTACAGTGTTTTTTTAAGTGACTGACAGTATAATAGCAGATAATCATTGTTATAAACAGGCTACTAAGATATTAAAGCTTTTTAATACAAGCTGCAATCCAGTCAACTTAATGGTGAACCTCAGTGTCTTTGAGAGGAGGTCTAAACTCCAGAGTGTGTGGGAACGCCACAGGAAACCGTACATTCCACACTATTAATTTCATCAGATAGTGACGTGCTTCATTCCTACTGCTGATAGTGCTCAGACACAGGCAAAATAGAAAAGCCTAAAAAATGTTAAAAGAAAAATGTTTCATTTTCCATGACAAGCCTGTTTTTACAGTTCGAGTCCAATTGGGGACATTTGTGATGATGTACAGCAAATGTCGACCACAGCGGCGATAGTGAAAATCGAGAAGGATCGTTAAAGATCAAAAAGGCTTGCCGCAGGGCAACATTGTGAGCGCTCTTACAGCAGCTCAGAGACATGATAAGACAAGCTGAGGCAGAGTCCGAATTCGAAGGGAAAAATCCAAACAGGAAAAAGACGGCCGCTTGAGTGGCAGCAACCCACAGAGCAGACAGCCATTATGGATCAAAGGGACGGCAACATAAGGTCAGGGGGAGGCTATGTGAAAGAAGTGCAGTTTGAGAGCTCTGGTCTGACCCCGTTCCCAACCTGAATCTGACAACCCGAATTCAAGAGCTGAATTTTACATGATTTTTTTATTACCACATAGGCAACATAAATTCAAGTTTGGGTAATGAATTCAGATAGACATTCTAATTCAGGTTTGGGCATTGAGGTAATGAAGTTCAGGCTGGCACATTCAAATTTAGGTTGTGGCGAGTCTGATTTAACACCATACACCTGCACCATTGCGCCGAATACACCTGAAATTCATAAGCACGACCAGTTACCATGCGGACAAAGGGCAACATTTGTTGAGAGGCTCCCAGAATGCACCGCTACGCACTGGTGGAGCAGCCACAGTGCAACCCACACTCATCACAGCCAAAAACCTTTGGCTTTTACTTAGAGATCTCACCGTCTGACAGGACTTCATAAGCCTCAGAAAGCTCTTTAAATTTCCGCTCTGCTTCCTCCTTGTTTTCAGGGTTTTTGTCTGGGTGCCACTTTAATGCCAGTTTTCTATACCTGTACACACACACACAAACACATGAAGGTCAGTATAAATCACGGCGGTCAGACAGCATTTCAAACTTGAGCAATAACCCTAAACATAATATAACAGTACATCTGTATAGTTATTAATGAGTATCCAAGATCAAAACAGCTCAACAGTGCATTTCTTTGCCAGTTGGATCATGGCACCTGAAGGTTAGGACAAATATTATTCAAGGACCATTTTGATCAGCCTCCAGTAGTGCGGCTTCTAGGAAGCGCCTTATTAACACACTTTAAAATACTCTTCATGCCTAATGTTATTCATTTAGCAATATGGGGAAGTCAACCGTCCTTTCTAAGCATTAGCATGTGGAAAGTCCAGCCAGTCTCCCCTGGGATCACTAGGGAAATTATACAGTCACAGAAAAAACGAAGAGACCACAGCACAATTTTTTGTTTCACAATTTAAGGGTGTGTGTCTGAGTAATACATATTTCTTTTGCAAACTTCAGCCTGGTTCTTCTCTGATTCTCAGTAATGAAGGGCTTCTTCCTTGTTTTTTGGAACTTCAGTCCTGCTTCTAGGAGACTGATATAACTTGTGCTAGCAGTGCACTTCATACCCGCACTTAATGTTTCCCATTCCTTTGGAAGGTCACTTGATGTCATCCTACGATTCACGAGAAACTGTCAGATAAGTTAATGGTCATCTCTGGCATTAGAATGTTGCTTCCATCCTTTACCTGGCCGGTTTCTGGTCGTTCCCAGTGTCTCCTGCTTCACCTCATCCCTGTGAAGTGCCATCTTATAAACACTGAACATGGAAGCAGCCTGCAGTTCAGTGCAGCCTTCTGCCAGCAGAACCACGATTAAACCAGGATTTGAAAAATGCAGATTTGCTTAAAAATATAGAGTGGTCTCAATTTTTTCCACGACTGTACGAGTACATTTCCCACTTCCCACTAATACCAATGACACTGCTGTAATGAGACTGCACTTACAGATACAAAGCACAGGTGTTACAGGTGTCCATTCACTCATAAGAAACATCATTAGCAGTCACTTGTATACAACATGTTTTATTCAGAAGCAGCAACCGTTGCTCATCTAATAGAACAGATGCATCAGCAACACTGGCCAGATGGCACCCGACATGCCCCCACCCATCCAGAAAATACCCGTGGTGGAATTTAAAAAGGGACTTGAAAACTTATACAGAAAACAAAGACTAACAATGTGTGACAGCCCTAGCGTGGAACACTGGGGCCGTTCCTGCAGGGAAAGCAGTTCTCTGAAGCCAGTGACCAGTCTGTGAGGATGGGAGGGTGGGGGTGGGGTGAAATTCTGTACTGTCAAAAGGTGCAGAGAGGTGGATTAACTCCCCTACATGCGTCAGCAGATTAAGAATGCCCGCCCGTCCCCTTTGAAAACACCACACTGAAATTTCTTTCAGAGAAAAACGAAGGTATTCTCTGAGGGATATGCCCATTAGACACACACAAGCCAACCATGCACACAGAAAACAAAAACGATCCCAGTGCAATACTGATTATGTTCTATGAATGAGAGAAACAGGTTAAAAACAAGCAGGAGAGCTGCCATTGTGGTTTAACACAGACAAAAAGACCAAGCGCACAACTGACAGGAACAAAGGAAGATAAACAAAATCAGCAGCGACATGTCGATACAGCACACCAGCACTCAGACGGCATTAACACACGGGCACATTAATACAACTGGAACTGAAAACTCAAGAAGGCACAACAACCAGCTGACTTCTGGGGCCTGCATCACAAAGCAAGATTTTTTAAATTAGCTAGATAACTTCTTGGATCTAAGTTAGATAGGGCTAAAACGTAAGTTAACGAAGATTAAGTCCATTTCAAATATTACTTCGTGATACAGGCCCGTGATCTCCAAAAGTTTTACAAGTCTTAAAAGGAGAATAACGTATTATAATGAAACTGGCCAGACAGACACTGTAGCCCTCAGGAGTCGGTCAGTACTTATATTACCCATGAGCCTCAAAGGAGTACACTAACTGTGGCTTACATCCCGGAATACAAGGCACCCCTGGCCCATAGCGGCTCTCGCACAACACAAATCGGTAATGGAAAAAAATCAAGATCGCCAGGCTTTGCACAATGACCTATGGCAAAGTGACATAAAAAAAAGATTTCTCATTCTCAGCGGCAGTTTCATTTATGTCCAAGATATAATTAGCCTGCTGCGTCCTACACAACCTCGGCCGAAAGCATCAGCAGAGGACATTAATAGTATTTGTCGGACACTCACGCTTTTTTGATATCCTCCTGGGAGGCATTTCTAGGTACTCCTAATATCTGGTAGTATTCCACCATGGTTTGGCACAGCCTCTGTCCACGATGGTCGTGACCTATAGAGAGAAAAGGGAAAAGTAGTAAGACACAAGGGAGTAGCAGGTGAAAACAAAAACAGAAAACAGCAGGATGTTTACTGTACCCCATCCTGAACACACCCTGCCGACAGCACGTTGGCTATACGTTCGCAGAGAGCAGACACCAAGGTATTTAAGACTACGGTACTGTTGCTGTGAGTGTACTAGAACACAAGGACCTGGAGAAATGCTGCCAATGTGACAGTGTCATAACTGACATGCGGCGCTCTTCATCGCAAACTCCTAAACCTACAGATAAAACAGTGATGCAAGTGTCAAAAAAAGATCAATGTCAGTCGCTAGGAATGGAAAACAATTTACATTTAAAGTTGCAATTTATAAGATATTTATGTTGGTGTTGCCCATAATTCTACATAATGTTGGGAGGGTGGGGGTGTTTGGCAGGTTAGGACATGGGAGGGGCATGTGACCCTCTGGACTGTCAATAGGTGGTTTGACCCTACGCTGTTATCTCTAAACTGGCACCTAACCTATTGAAAACTGTTTCTCAATATGCATACTTGACCGTCCTTGTATTCTGACATGCTCGTTTGAGGCCATCTTCCACTGGCAAAGTACAGTTCTAGTACACCAGGACAGAAGTATAGAGAACAATAAAAAAATCCCTGGATGTTGTCCCCGGCCCACCCCAAATATCAAGGATGCATTGGTTGAATCCTCACCAAACACAACAATTCCATGATTTATTGTGTCCCATATTCGTTCTTGAAAGACAAGTTAGCAAGAACCCTCTTGCCAAGAAGACAAGTATGTTCTTTGTGTTCCTGGTATTGATAAATACCCTATGCCCTGATCTTCCAGCATGAAAAATATAACCTAATTTCGGTCAGTTTATGTAAATACAGCAGACTTGTTGAAATTACAGTAGATCATAAGGTTCAAGCAAGCAACGGACAAAGTCCAGAACAAACAAAAGTGGAAAAGAGCAAAGTTTGTGCAGTTTTGCTTTAGAACAGCAGGTCCATCCAGCTGGACTACCATCCAGGTAGTCATCCAGCAAAATGGAGAGCACCTCGATGCTTCCTGGGAGCAGCGACAGTTGAATGGTGACAGCTAACTGTTCAGGAACAGGCTGACAATCTAGCGGCATCTTTAAATAAGAGATCAAACACTGTATCATGATAGGGCGGCATGTTTTCTTATTAGTAATACAGCAACTGACCACTTTTTACAATGTCAGCAGTTTCTATTAGACCACTTTAAAAAATACCCGATTTTTACAGTTTAGGTTAAAATGTGGTCAAAAATAGACTGGGGCAGACTGTAGATCACTGCTTTGCCAGTTTTTATCCAGTTTCCTGTATTTAAATTACAGAACGTATGACATTAATGAGTATATCACTACTAGTAAGTTGTACGATGCAACATAGGAATATCAATAATATAAACAAAAATCACAATAGCAACAATCCTGGTTTCTTAAAGTCACTGAACTCTCAATACCACACTGCAATATTTAAGAACTAGGCCTTACTTCTTGCTGAAGCTTATGTGAAGCTTTGTCAAGCATTTTTGAGTTAAATGCCAAAGCCATCATCTGTCAGCGTTGCTTTTTAAGTTCCAGAAGTGTATATGATTCCATTGTTATCAAACGGTGCTGCTATTAAAAAAAAGATGTGAAGCCATAGAACGGTCAAAATCACCATCATGGTTGGTGACTCTGACCCAGACCTTGAACCCCATCATCTAACCTTGAATGAGGTCAGGGGATAATGCAGGGAAAGGAAATGATTAATTATAGCACATACTGTGCTCCAGGAATATCTCTTGGGTGGAAAGCCAGTCACAAGGCTTAAGTGCAGTACATCACTTCTGTTGTCACAATTAATGGGTGTCAAACATACCATACAACCTTTCATTATATTTACATAAGCACTTACCCAATGTAATTACATGCATATGTTATGTTTACCTGCATAAAGCACTAACTGAGCAAATACTGATTCTGTGAGAAAGCAAACCACATATGAATTAGCATGCTATATTCCAAAGCCATGGATAAAGTGCAGGGACCAGCCTACATTCCGGCTGAGCTCTTAGTAAGCTATGCAATATCAAGGATCAAGGACTTTTATTTGACACGGTGCAAGAGTGCTACACTAATGCGATGAAAGTTAACAGCAGCTTGCAAAACATGAATAACCTAGGATAAGCCTGCCACGATCATGAAATTTTAGATGACGATTAATTGTCATACAGATCATTAAGATTAACGATTTAATTGTCTTTTTCTGTTTATTCTAGAACATTATCAGTCTGGTGTTAGCCTGCCTGGTGTTAGCCTAATCATAGTTTAATATTATATTATATATATACATACATATATACACATATATACATACATATATACACATATATACATACATATATACACATATATACATACATATATACACATATATACATACATATATACACATATATACATACATATATACACACATATACATATATACACATATATACACACATATATACATATACTGAACAAAAATATAAACGCAACACTCTTGTTTCTGCTCCCATTTTTCATGAGATGGACTTAAAGACCTACAATTCATTCCAGATACACAATATTACCATTTCTCTCAAACATTTCTCACAAATCAGTCTAAATGTGTGATAGTGAGCACTTCTGCTTTGCTGAGATAATCCATCCCACCTCACAGGTGTGCCACATCAAGATGCTGATCTGACATCATGGGTAGTGCACAGGTGTACCTTATACTGCCCACAATAAAAGGCCGCCCTGGAATGTGCAGTTTTTTGCTTTATTGGGGGTCTGGGGACTCAGAACCGGTCAGTATCTGGTGTGACCACCATTTGCCTCATGCAATGCAACACATCTTCTTCGCATAGAGTTTATCAGATTGTCAATTGTGGCCTGTGGAATGTTGGTCCACTCCTCTTCAATGGCTGTGCGAAGTTGTTGGATATTAGTGGGAACTGGTACACGCTGTCGTATACGCCGGTCAAGCACATCCCAAACATGCTCAACGGGTGACATGTCCGGTGAGTATGCTGGCCATGCAAGAACTGGGACATTTTCAGCTTCCAAGAACTGTGTACAGATCCTTGCAACATGGGGCCGTGCATTATCTGTCTGAGTGGCTGGTCTCAGACGATCTTGGAGGTGAACCTGCTGGATGTGGAGGTCCTGGGCTGGTGTGGTTACACGTGGTCTGCGGTTGTGAGGCCGGTTGGATGTACTGCCATATTCTCTGAAACGCCTTTGGAGACGGCTTATGGTTGAGAAATGAACATTCAATGCACGAGCAACAGATCTGGTTGACATTCCTGCTGTCCGCATGCCAATTGCACGCTCCCTCAATGCTTGTGGCATCTGTGGCATTTTGCTGTGAGACAAAACTGCACATTCCAGGGTGGCCTTTTATTGTGGGCAGTATAAGGTACACCTGTGCACTACCCATGATGTCAGATCAGCATCTTGATGTGGCAACACCTGTGAGGTGGGATGGATTATCTCAGCAAAGCAGAAGTGCTCACTATCACACATTTAGACTGATTTGTGAGAAATGTTTGAGAGAAATGGTAATATTGTGTATCTGGAATGAATTGTAGATCTTTAAGTCCATCTCATGAAAAATGGGAGCAAAAACAAAAGTGTTGCGTTTATATTTTTGTTCAGTGTATATATACACACATATATACATATATACACATATATATACATATATACACATATATATACATATATACACACATATATACACATATACACACACATATACATACATATACACACATATATACACATACATACATATATATACATACATACATATACACACATACATACATATATATACATACATACATATATATACATACATACATACATATATATACATACATATATATACATATACACATATATATACACATATATATATGTGTGTGTGTGTGTGTATATACATATACATATATATACATACATATACATACATATACATATACATACATATACATATACATACATATACATATACATACATATATATACACATATACATACATATACATACATATATATATACATACACACACACACACACACACCTTATGAAGAAATTAATATTGAATACTGGAACAAATAAATTGCATTTGCCTTTTTAAGTTTTGTAAACAAAAATTGTAGATGCCTGATATGACATATAACAAATAAGTTAAACACCTCGAGATAAATAGTTAATGCTGACTTTTCCCGATCTATACCATCTCCCTGATTTTCCCTCGCATGCTTGCACTGCTCAATCTGCTCATCCTGCCATTTTACTGCAAATCATATTGTCTACATTTATGGTAAACTGAGCCTAACAACTTATTGGAATTAAGGTAGTCTGGGGTAAATATAAGTGGGGTAAATATATGCTGCAGCATAATAGTGGTAGCTGCCAGGAACATATACATACAGTCATCCCACCGTAACGAGCCGCATAAACAAACACTTGGACACAAATGCAGGTGCTATGCTGAACTTTTATTAAACAGAAAAACACAAAGAATCCCAAATCGAAATATCTGGCTGGTATTCCGGGCTAGTGGAGATCGGGCTGGGCTGGTGGATATCATTCACAAGCAGCCTGCAAAATGAACCTGAAGCAGCTAAAAGAAAAATCAGGCTGGGTCATGAAACCGAGGGCCGTAAAATGTGCTGTGAAGTGTAAATCTGTGCATGTGCAGACGAGCGAGGTACAAATAGAGCAGGTGGTATGCATCAGTTCAAAAGCGCAACGAGATGATGTCATTAAATGAACACAAGTTAAACATTAGATGGTAGAAAACAATGTGGAAATAGTTATAGAAATATGCCGGTTCTGTTTCATCCAGGTATTTTTATATAGATGAATGGAGAGGATTCTAACTATTACGCAAAAAACTATCATCTCAAACTATCTGTTCAAATAATCGCTATCAGGCGATTATGTAATTGTGACAGGCCTAACTTACATACAGAAAATTGTAATATGTCAGCTACTACAAACTAAAAACTAGTCACTGTCCAGCTAGGTGAACTATCTAAAAAACAAACCACACACAGCTTTCATTCAGTAACAAAACACTTCAATTTTAGTTCACAAGGTAAGAGCTCAATCAAGCCTCGATAAAAGAGGAGCTATACAAACACAATCATACATCCAATTTCCAAGTACCAAGTCTACAAAATAGAGCCGCAAGCATATGAGAGACTAATACTGCATTTTCATGCCATTAACCAGCTCTTAAGTCAATGCCCATTTATTAAAGCAAACAATTACCCAACATTACCCCTCTTTTTAGTGGGACATATCACCATGGTAACTCACGGTACAGGGTTAACCTGCTCTAGAGTAGGATAGGTCTCAGGATCACAGACCTCACAGTGCTTCTACCAATCAAAGCGCAGAAGTCCGTGTAACAAATGGGCTTTCCCAAACTCTTGAAATGGCTTGTCCAGGAGAATTCTGTGACTGAATATCGGATGTTTACTGCAGTCTTCCAGCAGCAATATCTTACAAGCAAGCCAGGCAATTTTTACTCATAGATCTTTGATGTCTACGTGCAGAGATACACACCGATCATTTCTGCATTTTGAGCCCTTTCGCAATGTATGCAAAACCTTGTTACAATTTATGAAAAGTGACACTCTCTGCTGCAACAATATATTGGTTCAGCATTTTGAGTTGAGTGACCCTTGCAAACACCATGGTTTTCCAGATTACTTCACAGGCAAATTTTAATTAATACTTAAATGTTTGCATGTGCACTTCAAGTTCAATGGCTGGCGGTGAATGGACATAGTGCAATTATTAATGAATATATATAGAAATACATAATCTGACAATAAAGTGATGTGCGCCATCCCGCTATAGTCCATTGCTTAAACCACACTTTAAAAGTAATTAGTCCATTTATTCGACACCTTATCACTTTGAATGGTGTAATTGTAAATGAACATCAATGTCGCTCTCCTAAAATGTCAATATCTTTGTCTTCCGGAGCCAACACACCCACATTACGTGTTGGTGTATGTGGGTGTGTGTGTGAGTGATGGATAAAGGAATATTGAATGGCTTTTGAAGAGTAACAGGTTTATTGTGAATTCTTAATATTTCACAATAATAATTCTCGTTTCCACTTCACTGAAATAAGTAACCCTGCTGTGATCCATGCTTACATGGCTGCCTGATCATTGCACATGGTGCCCTTTTATGGGCACGCACTCAGGAAGTAGGCCTAATCTTGGCTTCAGTAAGAAAACCTCACTTGATACAGATTGCTGATTGTGCTAATACCATTTATCTCAAATTGCATACGTTTTGTTTTGTCGGGCTGGAACTTATCTTTGAAGCCTGACTTCATCAGCTTTGTGAAACAGGCTCCTGGAAAGGGCCCATGACTAAAGAACCGGTCCAGCTACATCCTCATTAAACCACTTTCGCTACTTATTCCACCAGTCGTGACAAACCGTTAATAATGATTTACAACGGTGAACAACCCAATCTGCCGCCCTTTGCCACTGGCAGTATGGCAGTCTGCTCTATTTTGAGTCTTGCAAGCCCATTCCAGCCAGGGGGCATAACCATCAGAGATGCCCTTCTACACTGCTCCAGTCTCTTCTTTGTCCAGCACCAAGCAGTCCACAACCCCCTCCCCCCATTAAGCATCCTTAAGTTTCTACAACCAAAGTAGAAAACAAAATCCTAATATGGTAGTATGCATTTTAGATAGGGGGAAATGGCCGTGCAATACTTAAAAGAAATAGTCGTTCCCAATGCCAATGCCAATGAACTTCCCCATCACAACATTTTTACACGAGCAACTTATCAAATTCCTTTCTCAGAGGTTCATCCTGCAAACTTCAGGTCAGACACACATGTCTGGCACTGAGGGGCTTATTGCCCTCTAAGCATCAAACAATAAGCTGGTCTCCATGTTGCCCTGGGCCATAATAGGAAGGGGCATAAACAAACAGGGCAAGGCTGGAAGAGGCCTGCTTCCCAGCTGGCACCGCACTGCACTCTGCCAGGGCTTTTCTTAGCTGGTATTCTAATCTAAGAAGGGCAGCCAGAGCTGAACAGCTGAATGCTAGCTGGAGCACAATCGGGTCCAATAACTACCGCGTGGCTTCATCCAACCGAAATCTCTCTAGCTGGGATTTTGAAACAGGCCAATACGCATCTTCGATCTCACTCTCCTGGACAAAGGCATGCTACCAGTTATAAATGGTGCCAGGCACCGTTTGGTTATCAGTGTGATTTAAGAGATGATACCACACTGACTTCAAAGCCAATGGACCCTTTTGCCTGGACCCCTGAATATGTTAAAGGCTAAGAAAACAAGCTTCCTATAGACATATATACATACATATACACAAAGCATCCATTTACAGTGGAAAGCGAGGCAAAAGCACCAGCAGCAGCCTAAACAATAAACACAAAGATCCCACAAAACCCCCTAAATACAGAGCTCTCATTACATGCCTACCTTCTGTATCATGGGTTCCCAAACTTTTCAGCCCATGATCTTCAAAACATCAAAGTAATAGTGCCATAAATTTTCGACCCCCATTTTGAAAATCTGAGGGAGGGGATGTTGGAGTACCCCGTTGGTCGTGGGTGTTATCGAGGATTGGGGACAGCAGACAAGACCGTGTTTAAATTAAAATGATAGACCTTCAATAAACATTATTGAAAGCATAAACATGTCAAGCTCACACATCTTGATGAAAAACACTGATTTCACACAGTGATGATGGATGGTTCATTACCATATAAATATTTCCGGAGGAAAATCCAGATGAGCTCTTCCCAGGATATTCACTAAGAGTGGGGAGGTTGTTGTTTATACTGTGACAACTTCAAGTTCTAGGAAAGATCTTGCAGATACATAAATTGGCTCCCCCCCCCCCCCCCGCCCATTCCAAGCAACATCCAGGAGTCATGTTCAGTTCATCCAAAACACCATATTGCACAGCCCTCCCTACCCAAAAGAACCAGGCTGTTCCATGACAAATTTGAGATAGCAGGCAACCGCAATCTCAGACACTGTCGCCTTCATCAGACCTGCAAGACACCAGAAGCTGCTTCTCCCCTTCACCGAAATGCTGCAGTGAACCAAGGTGACCCACACGCTCTGCTGCTCGCAACAAAGCAGAACATTACATACGCGTCACACGCACACACACTCACAACAATGCAAACACGCATACAGCAACCTAGCTGGTTAACGCCATCCTCCATTTGGCAGCACATTACTGACATGAGGTCAGGAGCTATTAGTAAAAGTTCTTTGAGGAAATAAGAGGGCCCCACGTTCAGAATCTCCAAAACACTGACCTTTCATAAAAGACCTTCTCCCACTAAAGAAGCCATCACACAAGATCGCAGTTTTTTTTTTTTTTACTAAAAAACAGTCTGTATGAGTTCAAACAACTCACATTTGTGAGTGTGTTTTCACTTGGCAAAAGCAGCTTCTTTACTAAAACTTCACGTATTCTGATATATGGGAGCAGCCAGTTCTTCCTGTTCTGTCATCGCTCATTACAAATCAGAAAACAACAGAAACTAAACTCCTTAGGAACTGAGAGAAATAACACAGCATTTCATATCCACAGATCCAAATCAAGAAATGCAACCAGCCAGGCAAATTTTAATCATGTGCAAGGACACAGCAAACAGTACAGGACAGAAAAGCTGGTGTCCCGACAAATGTTTCCCCCGTTATCTAAAGCCCAGGTGATTATCGGGCATGCGGCATATAATCGTGATTACATCGCAGCGTGATCACGACAGCCCTATGTACTACCCTCCCAAGAACTGCTCTCCGGGTAAGAGGGGGAAAAAACCCCCTTCGCAGAACAGACCATAAGGCACCAGGAATTCCATTTCTGTCTAGCAAGGATCTACAGTTAATATCCAGACTGACAACAGGTTAGTCTGTTTACATTGCATGCAATGTATACAGCACAGCAGATGAAAAGCACTGCAGGTGACAGCCATGCTCATCCATCCCCACCCTCAGCACAAAAGGGCAAAAGTTCAAAGACTGAGATTATATAGATCAAAGCTTTAAAATGTGGACATCTCACTTAATTCATATAAAACCAAACTCTTCTTGGTTTTAGCACTCACCTCCTGGGCTGCTCTCGCAAAGACACTGAGGTAAAGCAGCTGTCTGCTGTCATTCTGAAGCTTTCAGTTACAGTATGTCCCAGTCAGCACTCTCCTCGACAGACTGTTTCAGTAGATAATCCAGCTTTCTAATTCATCGCAAGTCCAGGGGGCAGCTGCACCTCAGTCATGCTTGTAACTTTCCTAAAATGATTTGCAGCCCTAAGCCAGCCGAACAATGCATCTGTGATAAAGACTTATTTATGACTCTTATTCAACCAAGAAAAGCATGTTTCTGGACAACTGAAACATTTGGAAATTTCCAGAAATGTTTATTGTTTTCAACCCTTTACTTCACATGAATTATTGTACAGCTGTGTAAAGGAAAACACAGTCCTGCAGCAAAAGATAAATGGCAAAAAAGTTCCTGTGGTTTGATGTCACAAACTCAAAAAAAACAGATGTTGCCTGTTGACTACAGACAAACGTGAACATCAGCCCGACCTTAAAATGAACTGCTGCACAAATTCAAGTGTGGTTCAATTTGCTGCTCTGGTGTCATAAAGGAGGATGCGGGAGACAACACAGCAGGTAAAGAAAACTTATTATTCAAACACTGGGATAGAGTTAAGAGCTTGCCCTGACATCTGTCTCAAATGTAGCGGAAAGCTGGTAACAGAGGCATCTGGTGATAAATTTGAGGATTTGTCTTGATTTGCAATGAATACTTCAAAAGAAAGGAATGCATGCCTCTTGAACTGTCCATATTTTTCTGATTCACACACCAACATTCACCTTCTGTGTTGATACAGATCTACGGTCTGTGCTGCCTTTAAACATTCCTATAGACTCATGACTAAGTCACTTAGAGTTGTCATGATTACTCAAACTCGATTACTAAAAAGCATTGCTTAAGAATTTCCTTCTTAATCACTCAGCAATATAGCAGAAGGAAGACTGCACATAGCAGATGAAAATCCAAATAAAGAGCAAAAGCATCAGTTCTGTGGAAGCACTTCTAATTAAAAGTGAATTAAAAAGAAGCTGTCTCTCAATACAATGAAGCAGAACTTAAATACCACCACAAAATGACTGCAATGCAAATACAGCTTAAAAGACAACTTTTGGGTTTGCTCAATTTACACTCTACAGTTCATGTATGTCAAAATAATTGCAGCTAAAATGAAAGTAAGTCCCTTGACTTAGCAGCATCATGTTATAAAATATGTTACATAATAACCGTATAACATAAATTTTATTCATTTATTGATTTTTTTTGTTAACATATGTTTTATAGCTAAAAGATACTGGGAAAAGTTCACACTGCAATATTATGTTTTTGCAATATTTAGGAATTGAAAATTCACTATATAGCCAAATATAACCTATCCACCAACAGTCTGTCAGATAAGTTGGCGGCGTTGTCGTGAGCAGCACCAGCAGACACAAAGCAGCACTGACAAATCACGTACCTTTGCTCAATATCATCTCTTTGGAATATAAAATATTTCTATACAGAGAACGACAAATGCCTTTTTGTGACCAGTTCCTGTTTGCTTTTCGCCCTGCACTAATTTTAGTTTGATTTCTCACAAACGTGCCACGCAGTCTGAGTCCAACAGCAAGGACGAGAAATGATTAAGACTGTCTGAGAGCGCAGATGCAGAGATCATGCAAAAGCAGTGGTGGCAAACTTTAGACTTTTGCATTTCCATTGTACGAGTAAAAAAGGTTTCGTGTAACTTATCGATGTCTGAACCCAGCAGAATGTTGCTGTCCTTGCGATGTGACAGTTGCATGTGCATGAAATACCACATTGATGTTAATACCACACATCATGCAAGCCTGTCAGGAGGACAGAATGGCATGGTGTGTTGCTGCACTGCCACTTTGTGTGTATGGAGTTTGCATGTTCACCCTGTGTGCATGACCTTTTTTTGCAGATCCTCCAGTTTCTTTCACTGTCCAAAAACGCGCAACTCGAGTGAACTGGTGTGCCTAAACTGACTGTGTGTGACAGTGTGCACCCTGCAGTGGTTGATCGATTTGTGCCTCATGCTAATTATATTATATACATAAACAATTACTCAATGAATCATCAGATTAATCGGTAGATTACTCGATTATTCATATGATCCACAGTGACAGCTGTAACCATGTGCTATCCTATAATGGCTATTTCTACTGGATGTTTAACAGTTTAGCATCTATGCACAGTTATACATCTGCCTTATATAAAAAGTATAAATTACAGAGCAAGGCACACATAGCTGAATTTCAACAATGAACTTAGAGGAAATGAGATATGCACTCTCACACAGCACAATTTCTACTACACTCGGAGGACCCTTAAATAAACCACAGTTGTTTCCCTTGAAGTGTCCTTTATCCACCATACCAGCGGTTACCCACCAACTTGGACAGCATGTATCTCCTGGGAAGACTCAGTGATTCTGAGACTATTGCATAACTTCTCTTTGAATCCGAGACCAAGGTAGATATTAAATTATCTATGTTATCTGATCTGAAGTGCACACCCTGGTAATGACCCAGGTACCAATTTATTACCCAGCCATTCCAAAATTACTAAGGCGTATCTTACTCTCATATATAATTAATCTTAGGTGTGTCCAGCAACGTACTAGGAGTCCTGTGGCAATATTCCAGGATTGAAACGTTTTGATTTCATCAATGTACAGAAAGAAATCAGAACATTTTTTAAAGCCTCGCATTTACTATGTGGATCCCGATAAACTCTACGATAAACAATACACACGAAGTGAGGAACAGTGAGGAAATCACAATATCTTAAACACTATAAGCAGAGAACACCCAGCCTCATACAGTGAAGAGCTAAGACGCAGACTTTGCAAATGATGCCATGAAATCGGCCACGGTGGACTGGTATGGCGCCCGGGTATAACCCCAGCGTTGTGCCTTTAGCTGCCTGCGATAAGCTGCAGTCCACACCGCGACCCTGACCAGGACAAGCGGTTAGAAAACAGATTGAACTACACAGAACTAGGGCCGAAATGTTCATATACCATTATTTCATCATTTCTTGTTGTCGTAAGGCGAATATGGACAGTTACTTCGAAGAAGGCTGGATAACGCACGTTAACGGAAGCGAATTTCAGGACCACCGTCGCCTGGGGGTCGCGCGCCCCACCTGCATCTACCCTCGCGCGCGCGGACCGCGCCAACACGCATTCACGTTACGTCAGGACGCGCGGCGGTGGGCGCGAGGCGGACGTCGCTGCTACGGAATTTGTGTACTCCCACCGCTCGAAAGCGTCGCAGGTTACTTGGCCGCTACGCTACCATCTCCCGTGGAAAATTGCTCTCAGCAATCGTAACGGGAGCATCTCCCCCGGCCAGGTGTTTCCCTCATTCTCCTCTCATCTTTGACTGTTTATGACCATCACACCCTAACTTAATATGTAACCGGACACAGGTGAACAACCGGACGAGAAAAAGGGCACTTAAAAGAAACAGCCAGTTGCCGATGGATGTCCCTTTGTCTACAACGATTAATGTACCCTTCAATTCCCACTACGCGGACAGCTTAAAAAACAGTGCCGCAAAATTAATATAATATCCATGCAATGTTTCTGTCATATTTCCCGATGTTTTTGCCTTGACCTACAGGACAGCAGTATGGTTTGTCCGACTGAGCCGTCTTGTGGTTTGTACGACCCAAGCTAGCTTCCATCGGTTTTCCGGTGGAAATGTGAAAACCACACACGCATTCGCCTCGCTTTCAGCGTACACGTGTCAACGGCAGTGTGAAGTTTACGGTCACCGGGGTTAACAGTGTCGGATCAGGGAGGCACCATCAAAAGAAGACCGACCCCAAACACAAACAGAGGCAGGATGCAGCGCCCCTCGCCTCCCTCCTCCCCAGGGAACCAGTCGACGCTGTGTCTGAATCAGTGACATGAGTACAAACATACACACATATAGACAACTTGGACCCGTTGAAGGACTCACTCACCTGCGGATTCCCCCCCAAGACCTCTCCTTCGGCTGGTCTCCTGAACACCACAGAGTGCGATTCACTCGACTGCCTTCTCAGGTCCACTCGAACAGCAGCGAGCCCTCGGAAAAATTTTTTACGCGTC
The DNA here is from genome assembly GCF_023856365.1 of Brienomyrus brachyistius. NCBI lineage: Eukaryota > Metazoa > Chordata > Actinopteri > Osteoglossiformes > Mormyridae > Brienomyrus > Brienomyrus brachyistius. Next base: position 21,835,982 of record NC_064536.1, on the reverse strand, counting down.
GCCGTGGTCCCGTTTCCGCCCAGGCCTGCGTCACTTCCTGTGCCAGCCTCCCTGTTGCGGAACGTTCTATGGTGTTCTAGAAATTCACACGCTAGAGGGCGCCGTTTGACCCAATTAAGCAGTAAGAGAAAACGAGGGTTTCTTTTGGGATTTATGCCGTCCTGTGGGACTAAGAACTGGGTTCGCTGAGGTGGGAGGACGGCGTGAGGAGTTGCCTTGCACCACCTAGTGCCAGTATGTAAGATGATAACGCTAGATTGATAATTGATTTCCCACATTAAAAATCTACAGATCCTACAATTAAAGGATCCATCCATCCATCCATGGGAGTCCTGTATTAGGAATTTACTAAGTGTTATTACTTAAATTAGTCCAGTCGGAACAAATAAATTATATAGTGGTTTTAGTTATAAGTGTGGCCTTCTTTAAAATAAATGTCCAATTATAAACCCAGTTTTATTTTGTAATAAACCAGTACTGTATAGTAACATACATCCATCCATCCATTTTCCAAACCGCTTACCCTACTGGGTCGCGGGGGGTCCGGAGCCTATCCCGGAAGAAATGGGCACGAGGCAGGGAACAACCCAGGGTGGGGGGGCAGCCCATCGCAGGGCACACTCACACACCATTCACGCACACATGCACACCTACGGGCAATTTAACAACTCCAATTAGCCTCATGGGGAGAACATGGAAACTCCACACACATGTAACCCAGGCGGAGACTCGAACCCGGGTCCCATAGGACCATGCCGCCCTCTGTATAGAAACAATCTCCAGAAAATCTGACTTCTGATGATAATTTGATGATAATTGCCAAGTAAAGTAAAATAAAGCTCAAGGATATTATGATTAATCTGCATTGATTTTATAGCAATTCAGTGTATTTCAAATAGTCAAATTTCATTAGAATAAAAATCCAACTCAGTTGAAATTATAGTAGAAATCAATAATCTTGCCATTTGGTCACAAGTATGAATTGATCTACATTAACCACAGATCCTGATGTACTTATTACTTTTGACGTTTGTAGTTTAGTTTGGTTGCAGTAATATTAAACGTCGATGAGGGTTATGTTACTACACTAGAATTGCATCCTGTTATATTCCATTAGTTGATACATCGACACATTAGTATAAATGTAAAACAACATATGCGCAATTCTATTAATTGCTTAATTTATGGGAAACAAACAACGATATCATGAGCGCAATTTAGTAAAGAAATAAAAAAAATCGGATATTTGATTCGTCGTGTTGTTTCTTTCCAGTATATATATTTGAACTGTTTGCTAAATGTGATAATTGTAACTTAAACAGTAATCCATACAATCAACTAATTCTATTGTTAAAAAAACGGTAAAACTTTACTTGAGGGGGCAAAAATAATGCAACAGTACAGTCTTACTTAATGTATTGATTAACCAGAAACTACGTGTAAGCTACGTACAGATCCATGTTCGTTAATCATTCGTCAGGCATAACGGTTCGTGTATTTCATGCTTGAGTGTTGACTGAGATACTAAGTTACTCGTGCCCCCTCAAGTAAAGCATTACCAAGAAACAAAGTAAAACTGTGCACTCCTTTAATTCAACGGATTCCGTGGGTTTCAGCAAGGCTGGGTATAAAAGCAGCTTCACGGAAGTGATGATGTATGTTAATTTCATAAATTGTCTCAGAATGTATTTCTGAATTTATAACGCATGAGCTGCAATCACAACCATGATTAAATGGTTATTACGTATGCTCAAATAGCATTATACAATTTACTGATGGCCAGGGTTACCGCCTTTCCAACGCAAGGTCACGATAGTTGTTTTTCTGTTAGCGGACTGTCTATGATAAATCTACTTCCATAACAACATACTAAAGTAATTAATATATAATATATCAGATCTATTGGACGGACAAATGCATTAAATCCAAAAGACAGCTTCGGTCTTTTTCTTCCTTTGTACAATCAAAATGATTTTTTGCAGTCTTTTTCGATTGCTTTGGCGCATTTCTCAAATTACAGTTAACGTTTGCAAAAACAGCTAGTGTAATCCCCACCGCATAATGTCACTTATGCACAACAGAACGTCATTGATCATTGTTGTGCAGGAAATTCCCCGCTCTTGTGCAGTTATCATCTGGCGCAATTTTCAGTTGGTTTAGTCGTGTTGGTCAAAATAGATGATGTACTTTCCCATTGTAATAACTACACACCCAAAGCTATATGTGTAAGTGATCATCGTCTTAGCCAACATGTGCAAAACAGTTTACCAAAATTTCAGAATGATTCAAGAATATATTACATAAATTGCAGTGCTACAGCACTGTTGCATGTTTGGTTCCTACAGTGCATGGATTTGTTGCCATTTTTGTTTTTTATTGCTATACCGCAAGGTGTGACCGCAAGGTTCTTCAGACCTGAAGAAGTTATAAGCATGCTAGTGCTTTCTCTTGCCAGTGAACTTCACATACTGTAATTTAGAGCCTTGCAGTGTTGAAAGTGGTGCATTTGACCTGAATAAGTGTCTGTTTTGCTAAAGATGAAGGATCAGTTGGTGACAATGAGGAAGTGGGAACCGACTATCATTCCGAATCGTGGAGCTCAGGAGCATGATTACGTTGACATGCCGAGAATATATCTATGTTGACTCATGGTTAAAACGATGCTGATTGTACTTTTCATTTTGGGAGTGATTAATTCATTGATAGAATTATTTTCTTTTGAGACATGGCTTAGTTGTTTTGGGTGAGTTACGGCCTTTTGCAGCTAAATAAAGTGTTGTGCTATAGCTATAAAACTATTTTGAGAAATTCCGTCATAGCCTTGAGAGTATTAGGTATATTTTATGAAATGTGGCAAAGCAATGGAGGAAATACTCTAATGCGCCTTACATATTTTCATTACTTCAGTTAGACAACAGGTGGCGATCTTGGACTGCAGATTGCTCACGATTGCTTGTATATTCTTGTAAGCTGCTGTTTTATGTTTTATCGATCGTTTCTTAAGGTTATCGGTGAAAATGCTAGGAAGGTATTCTTGAGAATAACACTTAACCTGGATTATTCCATTTAATGATCCAACTGCATGACTAGGTAACAAAATTATGATTTTTGGTGTCGAAGCAATCAAATCACATTATGAATTAATGCACGTCACTAAATCAAATATTTAGGCTGTAAAATATATGATCACTTCTCCACACTTTGTACAACACACTCTTGTTTTTGTTCTGCCCACGTAACATCCGTCCATAAAGGAAGTGTCTGCATTGACACTGGGCATCAGTTTTATCAGAAACCTTGTTTTACAGGCAGGACTTTTGAAAGAGAAAACAGCATTATCATGTTTCCTAACTGAAAGTGCTGCTTCCTTCTGTATCAGAAGAAGAAGGTTCACATCTAATAGCAATATGCCAGCAGCATTTTTACTGGTTTAGCAGATGCTTTTATCCAAAGCAATGTGCATTTTCTTTTTGAGAAAGCAGGGTCAGCCAGTCCCTGGAGCAATCGGAAGTTAAAGGTCCTGCTCATGATCTTAATGGTCACGTGACCCTGGTGACCCTGGTGGTCAAACCAGCAATCTTCCGATTACAGGTACAGCATCCTAACCCACTGATCCACATACTGCACATCATCATCATCATTGATCATCATCATCAGCTGGACATTGGGTAGCACTTTTACGTTATCACCATCATCAGGAGGATTGGTGCTACATTGGGTAGCACTTTTACATTATCACTATCATCAGGAGATTTGGTGCTACATTGGGTAGCACTTTTACATTATCACTATCATCAGGAGGATTGGTGCTACATTGGGTAGCACTTTTACATTATCACTATCATCAGGAGGATTGGTGCTACATTGGGTAGTATCATTACCTCATCATAATCATCACAATCAGGAGTTATGGTGGTACAGTGGGGAAGCATCTTTCCGTCATCATCATCATCATCATGAAGGAAAGTCTGAATGACCCCCCCAGTCTGAGTGTGTGCGGAGTTTGCTTCTCTTCTTGTGTTGCTTGGCTTTCCTCCAGGTCCTCCACATTCCTGCCACAGTCCAAAGATATAGAGCCCTGAATTTCCCATAGTGTAATGAACTGGTATCCCCAGCATAGGAATTAAGGCTGCAAGCCCACTATAAGCTTGTACTGATTGTCAGCAGTGTAATTCATAATAAACATCGATCTTCCAACCACTTCTCCAGTACAGGGGACCTGCAGCCTCATACTAAATATCCAGTGGCGGATTAACTTATGTGGGGTCCTAGGCTGAAATAACCATAGACGCTCAGGTGCTGTTGATTTAACTATCCGTTCCATTTTTCACGAGGCAGGATGAGGCCCTGATGTTTGCTGGGGCCCAAGGCTATAGCCTAGGATAATCTGAGCATTAACCCACCCCTGTAAATATCATCTGAAATGTTCCAATTCTCATTTATTACGATTTCTTTATAACAGACCTAAGTGAGGTTACAATGCATTCCTTACTTCACCGTTGCATGTAGTTCTCCCATCCTGTACGGGTTCCTTAAAGCTCCCCTTTTAAAATTAATTCATATTTACGCTCGCCAGATTAAAAACACCCTGAAGTCACCCTGGAAATTTACGCTCATCTTTTTAAAAAGCCCTCTAACGGCCCTAAGTGCAATCCGGACATGATTCATAACTGAGGACATTAAGTTCGGCCCGCCATATTCCATTATAAAGTAATAGGCTGAAATAAATCACTATCTAATTGAGACCAATCGTTCACTTCTGCTGGACAAGTCGGTTTTTTAAGACCTAATTACCTCCTCCCAGCTTCTCCCCCCACCCCCCAATGAGCGTATTTCGGCCAGGACCGGTGAGGGAGATGATGGCGTCTCGGACATCCCAGGGATGGAACACATCCAGTGTTGCATAAAACATCCCCCCCCCCCCGCCCACACTGTGCTAGCGGGCTGCGACGGGCCCGCAGATTTATGAGGAATGCACACAGTCTTCATTTGTATCTCCCCAGCAATGATTCTGGGGGCCAAAATGCCTCTACTGGCTGCTGCAGAACTGGATGTTTCTTTAATTATATGTCAGAGGCCATAAAACTTCGCATAAGACCCATAAAATTTCCTCTGAAAATGCTGAGCTCTTACTGTAAACTCAGGAAAGCATACAGGGGAGAGGTTGAAGGTAGCATGTCAGGGCACCTCATCTGTCGGACCAGTTATTATACCACTTCCTGTGTTTTCTTTTTAACCTTTTTGTTATGAACTCAGAAATGCTCTGTGAGTACTGAGGTGGCAGAGAGTTGCAGGTCTGCGAAAGAAGAGCCATAAAAAAAACAACAATAATCATCTATACACCAAAAACCTAACTCTACACTGGCATAAAGATACAAATAATAGGTGCTAGTTTCTTCTTTCACTTCACCACACATGTTCAGCTCACTCATGGCCCCAGTGATTCTTACAGAAATCCATTTCCTCCCGGAACAGGAAGCCTGAAGGTTTCGTCAATAAAGGCTCCGCGTTTGAATTAGTGATCATGGTGGGGGGGGGGGGGGGGTGAGCAGGGGTGACTACTAAACATAGTAATAGTTTGTCTGTCACTCTCCCTCCCTTGTCAGGTACAGTCCAGGAACACATGGTCTTATAAGGGAACCACAGCATGATGTCATTCGCCTCGACCTGAAAAACAACACGGAAAACTTTATTTAGTTTAAAGCCTCAAAGGGACTTCGAGACGTTCCCGAGAATTCCTACGTGGGATTCTGCAGAATGCTGCCATTTAAACAGAGCACGCCGGCCAGGGTCCGGCGATTTATGGCACCTGTTAAGTGGATCGGAAGGCTCTGCCACCGTGGCCTCACTCTCCGGACAATTAACGTATTAAACTATCGTTGCTCATTGAGAAAAGCGGAGTTTGGGAAAAGACCATTTGGGGGAGAAGGCGGGGGGTGGTTCCATCATCTTTTTTAAATGGCTTCTTCTGACAGTGCTATTTCTTGTCTAATGAATCCTTAGACATTTACAGCGACCAATTAAGGATGAGGCAGGCTCTGGCGGGCCGCAGGGTCACCGTGCAGGCTCAGGGCGGCGCGTTCCCCCCACCAAGAGGCCGGCACATTTCACTTGTCCCCAAGTCAAATTAATCAAACGAACGACTTCCCATCTTCCACATTTTCCTGTGGATATTTTTCTCATCACCAAGGCTCTTGGGTGCGCGTCTGTCTTTTAGCTACCAGTATTTGGGAATAGAAAGAGCTAATCTTGTGCTGATTACTGCTCTCATAATGTGAATTATGGACTTTTGGATTCAATAATGAGTCTTTTGACTCTTTTGAGCAGGTGACCAAACGTCAAGAAGCAGGAGTCATGAGATCATATGCTGCCAGTTCTTAAGACTCGGTCGCTGTACTGCAGAGCTGACTATGACATTGAAGGACATCACTGTTATTAGTGTCCACCAGTGACTGCTGCGGTTATACCAAGGTATTTTACCTCCTCTATCAAAGTATGTTAAGAAAGTAAGAGAACCGCCCCCATACCACACTCCAACCCAGGAGGTGAAAATAAAAGCAAAGACGTATCAGCAGGGGTATACTTCAAAATTCTTGGGCTCCTGACAAAACGTCGCCTTAAACCCCATCCCCCCAACATATGACTTTATGTATTATCTTACGTATTCGTAAGGTTGAGTGCTGGCAATTTTAAGGTTGCTGGTTCAAATTCCGTGAATGCGCAGAGTAATTCTACTCTGTTGGGCCCTTGAACAAGGCCCTTAAGCTGCAATTCCTTCATCCTGGGTATGACTTTAATCTGCATCCAGCCCTATAAGGAGGTCCTCCAACTTACAGGGAATAACTTGGGGGTTGGTGGCAGGACTGGCACTCTAGCCACTGGAAAAAAACCTCACACTGCTCCATTTGGACTGGTGTGGTGCTGAAGTATCACCCGCCACATGGCAGTACTCAGGTTCTCATCCCGGAGGTGGTTTGTTGTGTGGTGGATGTACAAACACACTAATCAGTGCATGCACCTTACCTCTCCTCCTTACAAATTCAAGGGCTGGACCCCCTGTATCTGCCAGGGTATCCATGCCCCTACTGCACCTGTATGTGTGAATAGTTGCGCATAATGCATGTTGAGAGGGTTTAGAAACGTGGAAGAAACAGCTCCTAAGTTTAGTCTGATTCTTACCTGCTTCAGCATGATTAATAGCTCTTTCCAGAACATCTTAAAAATGGCTCAGTAATCAAGACCAGTGGGGGAGGGCAAAGGCAGAAACAGGGACATAAGCCCACAGTTTTCGATTTGTCCTCTCCATGTGACAAATGTTTGGTTTGCATCGCACGCCGCACTTTCACAGCCGTCGTCGGCTTCCTTCCGGTTCCTACCAGCTCGCCAATCTGCGGGGTGCTCTGTTTGCTCAGTCTAATGTCACAGAGAGGGTGGATGTGCACTGTGCCATCGCCTCTGGTGACCGTGATGCTCCAATTCAGTTCAACAGCCTGGAAGACAAACGACGGAGTGGCCACGCTCGGCCGAGCATCAGCTCTCCTTCCAGGTGGATGAGCGGAGCCAGGTGCGGGGTGGATCAGTGATTGGCTGACAGGCAGTGATAGTCCTGTCTCTAGGAAGACAGACAGACAGACAGACAGACAGACAGATAGACAGATAGATAGATAGATAGATAGACAGACAGACAGACAGACAGACAGACAGACAGACAGATAGATAGATAGATAGATAGATAGATAGATAGATAGATAGATAGATAGATAGATAGATAGATAGATAGATAGATAGATACTTTATTTATCCAGAAGGTAATTTAGGTGTCCAGTAGCTTATACACAGTATACATACATATAGGCACACAGACCTATGACATTCATGAACACATACATACTGCAACAATACAAAGGAAAATAACAGGAGGGTAGTGTGCTATACAGGCCTAAACACTTAAGTCCATCACACTCCTCCCCTTCCATGTGACGTTGAAGAGCTGTATGGCCCGAGGGACAAAGGACCTTCTCAGCCTGTCTGTTCTGCGTGACAGAGACAGGAGCCTATTACTGAATATGTTCTTCTGTTTGGAGAAAGTGGTGTGCAGAGGGTGACAGTCATTGTCCAGTATTGAGAGCAGTCTGCTGAGGGTCCTTCTATCTGCACCTGATGTCAGTGACTCCAGCTCCATGCCCACCACACAGCTAGCTTTCCTCAACAGCCTGTCCAGTCGTCCAACATTCCTCTTCCCAGTGCTGCCTCCCCAACATACCACAGCATAGAAGAGGACACTGGCCAATGACAGACTGGTAGAACATAAGCAGGAGTTTGCTGCAGATATTGAAGGACCCCAACCTCCTAAGGAAGTAGAGTCTGCTCTGCTCTTTCTTGTAAAGTGCTTCAGTATTGTCAGACCAGTCTAGTATATTGTCAAGGTGGACCCCCAGGTACCTGTATGTACTGACAGTCTCCACATTCTCCCAGTCAATGGTGACAGATGGCAACGGAGGGGTAGACCTCCATATTCAGTAGGCCTTCATTTTGGTGATGTTCAGTTGCAGCAGGTTTGTTCTACACCATCTCACAAAGTCCTCCACAAGGCTCCTATACTCAGCCTCCTGCCCATCCTTGATACAGCCTACAATTGCAGTGTCATCAGAGAACTTATGCATATGGCACGACTCAGAGTTGTACTTGAAGTATGTGGTGTACGAGGTGAACAGTACAGGAAAGAGAGGTAATCAGTAATCCAGGTCACCAGGCTTGGGTCCACTCTCATCTGCAGCAGTTTGTGTCTCAACAGAAAGGGCTGGATGGTGTTGAAAGTGCTGGAGAAATCAAAAAACATGATTCTCACAGCACTGCCTCCATTGTCCAAGTGAGAGTACACCCTGTGTAGCAGATAGAGGATGGCATCCTCCACTCCCACATTCTCCTGGTAAGCAAACTGTAGGGGGTCAAGCGCATGGCGAACCTGGGGTCTTAGGAGGAGGTGGAGCAGCAGCCGCTCAAGGGTCTTCATTATGTGTGAGGATGGTCCTCAGCAAGACGTAACAGGCAGGAAGAAGAATAGAAAGTGTGGGTGAAGTGCAGAAGAAATTGTGAAAGAGTTTGGGAGAATGTGGGAAAAGGTGAGGAAAAAGTGGGGAAATAAAGTATGGAAGAAGGCAGGAAGACGGCAAGAAAAAGCAAAGATAAAATATGTAAGAAGCCAGGAAGGCTCTCAACGACTAGGCAGCACAACGACTGGCAAGAGATGTCCTTGGACTGGCTCACAAGGACGACGGATCCATTCATAATTTGATATGGAACGTTCTGGAGAGGCGTTAAAGAGTAACTAGACAGCTGGCCAGCTCGATGTGTTTTAGCACGTCAAACTGCAGGTCACACACTTATTAAGATCTGAGCAAGAATAGGGTGTACTTTATTAAATTTCTCGGTAATGGCGAAGATGAAACACAGATTAAGCATGCTTTACTGGTTATTCATTTTTTAAATTACACCTGTCCAAACAGCTAGTCTGCCAGTTTATCTGTTCCACGTACGGACTCTATGATTACATAATGGCTGCGACAAGAGATACGAGGGAACACAGCATTCTCCCCTCGAGACTCACTCAGTGTTAATCAGTACAGTAGTTTCATGCCTGACATGCCATCCAGGGTGTCCCTCTATTATGTGTGTTCTGGGTTATGCTCCAGGTTCACTACAATCCTGTAAAGATTAATAGTCAGTATGGAATATGGATGGGGAAAAAAATTCACATCCAGCTGTCCATTCACAATAACCATTTCTTAGTTAATTTGAGTCTTGCAATGAACATCAAATTCAGTTTCCTTACATCATTCTTTCACTGTTGGGGCACAGTGCACCTTTTTCAAATCCCACATACTCCCAGTTGTGACGATTCATAGGTATAAGTCAATTACCCGTCTCGAAAACAGAAGCCTTGAATTCATCCGGCCCAAAAGTTCATAAATGTAAACCCTGACCTTGACCCGAAATGCCATTAAGCATCGAGCTGGAGCAGGCAAGTCATAAAACGTAAAGCTAATGTACTGAAACAGACCCAGAAAGACAGCGTTTAAACCTTTAAGGCATTAAAATATACAGATCTTTATAAATGATTGCACTAAAAACTCTGACCACATCAGCTAAATGGATTATAAATTTAAGACATTTCCATAATGTATGCGTCTTAAACACACAGCGGAGCATAAATCAAGATATTTTCTAAACACGGGTTAATTATGCAACTCCAAACACAGTCTATTTTTTATGCAAAATAATCCACTTAGTTTTTTTTATTTTATTTAAGACAGCCCTAATTCCTTGGGTACAGGCAGCAGTTGCCCTGCTGGAACGTATCAATAACACAGAGGCACAATGGAATGGCAGCGGGTATGCTGGGGGGCGGGGGGGGGACTTCTGGCACATTTCTCAAAAGCCCATTATTTATGGGTGTTTATTGCCAGAAATTGTGCCAAAATGGCTCGAAATAAAAAGGATTAATTATGCGTCGGGCCTTTTAATATAAGTGAGTGCCGTGGCAACGCGATTAATGCAAATCGGCTGGGCATCGGGAGAATAAGCGTGGACGACATCACAGGTGGCGTCTGTTAGCTGCCAAATAAATTAGTTAATTTACAACATTAAGAATCAATAAAAATATAATGCTTTTCGAACACATCTCCATCAATTACGGGAGGGGGAAAAAAGAACCTTCCGGATAAAGGCGACACGGCGCCTTGGGGACCAGCTCAAGGATGACTGCCATGATCCTGAAGGTTAATGCCACGCAAGGGGCGCTCCTGGGCATTGCGCTGGCATCCGGAGCACATTTTTTCCTCCATATTTAATCCCTGGCAGAGGAGGCTTGTCAGGGTCAGCCCCTGTTGTCCCACTCTACCCCTTCCCCGTTTGGCCAGTAGGTGTTGCTAGTCATCCCGTCCCTCGTGTTGTCATTCTTTGTGTCTTCCTCTGCTCCCTGTCGGCCACATAGCTGAACATGTTGAGTATGTGGCTGTCTGTAAACCCTTCTGTCCCGTGTTTGAATCCCACCTTTTGTATCTTGTTCCCCAATGATTCTTTTGTATGAGAGTTTCTAGTTCCTGTCTGGTGATTTTTTTATTCTGCTTTGGTTTCTTGTTTTAAGCCTTAGTTATGTTTTATTGGTTTTGTCACCCACAGCGTTAGATTTTCTATTAACAGTTTTCTTGAATAGTTCTTATTTTCCCTATTTTAATTCCATTGAGTTAATTAGTCTCACCTGTGACCTGTTTCCCAGTCTTTGTTAATTAGCCTGTTAGATGTATGTCCCGCTTACCCGCCTGTTTATTCCCATTTACTTTTGACTCCTCGTGGTCCTTTGTTTTGTTAGTGGGTTTTTTTTTTTTTGCGTTTTTTTAGTTCAGTTCATAAACCCTGTTTGTCCTTTGAGCCGCAAGTGGCTCGTCCACATTTTCTGTTCCGCCTGCATGATGCTTTGTCGTCGCACGAAACCCGTCTGGATCCATTACAAGGCTGAGACCTTCAGCTATGAGGCACGCTGACAGGTGGCCAATCACAGGGCTGGCCATCATCATATGACTCATACCCAGGTCTGCTCCATGTGCTCAAGCAAAGAGTTCTGGGAAAACCTTCACATTACCTGCACCTTGATAATGCCTTTATAAATCATTCATAGAACATCGGTGCACCTTCATAATCCATTCATAAACAGCATGTAAATATATCTTAGCATGTCTGAATGCATTGTGTTCATAACACTTTCAATGAACAAGATGCAGCAGCTTTAATATACATTAACAAGCATTATACGATTATACAATTGTTTATTAATGTATTTTACAGCTAACATAACTTGTAAATGAAAGTATTATGAATGCAATGTAAGATATGTTAAGGTATACTTACATGCTGCTTATAAATCTTCTATGAATGCATTATAAAAGCATTATGAAAGTATATTAAATGTTCTATGAATGCAATATGAAGGTAATGTAAAGCCTAACCAAGTTTTTCTAATCAAGGCGATTAGATTTATGTGAGGAACTTGAAACCTTGGCATAATTTCAGCAGACTCTCCCAAACAGGCATTACCCCGTTAGCTGTGCAGCTAAGGGCGCCACCTGCTTCACTGAAAGGGAGAGACCCCAGAAAGTCCCCCTGACTGCAATGAAAGCTCTAAGGCAGGGTTGCCCAATCCTGCTCCCGGAGAGCTACCACTCTGCAGAGCTTAGGTACAGCCCTAATTTAACACACCTGATACAGATAATCAGGCCTTTCAGTTATATCTCAGTATGAGAACCAGCTTAACCTCAACATAGATGACTCTAATACTGAGGTGATACTGAAGCGCCTGATTATGTGTATCAGGCGTGTTAAATTAATGCTGTACCTAAGCTTTGCAGGGTGGTAGCTCTCCGGGAGCAGGATTGGGCAACCCTGCTCTAAGGGCAAAACAGAAGCACATCTTAGCCAGTTCATGGTGCAGTTAGGGCCAGCAGCATGTCCCCAGTTTAAGAGATCCGGGTGCTGTTCACTGCCCTGTGGTGTGTTGGTGACTGCCCAGGGTTGGTTCCTGGGACAGGCTCCAGTCCCCCTCCCGCAACCCCGGTTGAGATTAAGCGATTGTGGTGATGGGCGCTGTTCACCAAATCACTTTGTCACACCACTTAACACTTGATAAGCACCAAGGGTGTAGTTATGCTCTCAAAACTGGTAGGGGCCACATCAGTCCAGACACCCCCACCTCAAAATGCAAACAGTACTCCTACAATATTTCTAAGGACATGTCCCAGCCCTCCACACCCAAATCTATGCCCTTGGTAAGCATTATTGACTGAGGCACAACAATATAGATTAATAGATGGATAAAGTCACAGTCAGGTAGGTCATGGACAGAAACTTATGACCGAATTGTTTAATTTATAGCAATAGCATTTAGGTCTCATTTCCCTACCATAAAGTAAAAACCAATGGTCAGAACAGGAGGGGAGTCCCTAAGTTGCCCACAGTGTGTGAAGCAGTGTGATTGCCCTACGGCTGACTGGTACCCCTTACAGGGTATTCTCTGCCTTATGTCTTGTGCTTCCTGGGATTGACTCCAGACTCACTGTGACCCTGGATGAGCATGGATAGATGTATGGATGGATGGACAGAGAGGAAGAATTAAAAACAAAAAGAATGAAGTCAGTAGCATTAGCATAGGCCTAAAGTCAATGCATGGCAACAAGGTGAAAAAATAGTCACTAGATTTCCAGGATTTTCCACTGCGTACAAGTGCCTGGTTTTTAAATGTAATTCATCAGACTATAGTTAGCCAGCCAATATCCCAAGGAGTGTTATATAGCTTATTGCATTGTTACTAATAGGCTATAGTAAGCTAGAAAGACACCGTATTTACATTTCTGTAGTCCTTCAACTTCTAACTTGGCTTTTATATAACTATAAATAAGACTGGCTGCCAAATGAATACACAGCAAAGACCAATATCCTTTTTTTCAAGGCCAATAATGCAATCACAGTGACTACAGACACAACTTAGGGAATGACACTTTGTTGCTATTTATTCCACTTGATGGCTTTCAATCTTTTTCACCGACTGACAACAATCCACTCTTTTATTGGAACTTAAAATGAAAGAAATTATAAAATCATTTCGGAAGAAAAAATACGAGTCTCTGTGAATGTTCGATTATTCCGCCCGCAACACGCTTAAGCACACGGGCCGCTCTTAACCGTAATCCATTATCCCAATAATAGGGGACGTGCACCATTAACCGAGAAATTAATCTCGATCAGCTCGCGCCGGGCGTCCGCATGGACGTGATGACGTAACCGTCGTTTATAACCCAACCGTTTTTGGGAAGGGTTATAAACAAATATCAATATGCTGCGTAAACGACTACTCCGCCGGTATTTATGGCATGCGGGGTCTTAAAGCAGGGTTAATTGAAAGTCAAATTCAAATTAATTTCCCACCTTAATTGCCTAAACCATTTAGCGGGGATTGCCGGCGGACGCCATGACTTGCCATTTTTCAAGATCGGACACGGGGAGCGGTATGGGGTGCAAATTACGGCCGTCTCCCGATTCCAGTGCATTGTCTTGGATGATGTTGGATGCTTCTGACTGTAAAACAGATCAAAATGCTATTACCGTGCGCTTTGACTGCTTATTTATGTCCTGCACGGCCAGCTGATTTAGCGCTAGTGAGATGCGATCGCTAACACAAACAGGAGGCAGGCATCATCCGCTAATGGAGCGCCTGATGGAGGAGCGACCGGCGTCAGGAGGCAATCCCTCTCTCCGTGCGATGACCTCTCTCCGGGGCATCGCGATAAACAACTGGCGCGGAAACATCAGGGGTGCAGTCCAAAGCTAGCCAAACAAATCCAATCAACAGATTACATGTTGTCCTAATAACTGAACCGTGCGCGTTGCAGTTCCCACCCCATTATTTTGGATTCATTGTTTTTATAAGTACCCTTGAGTAAATCAAACAGGTGTATTTTAACATAATGATATTTTTTTCTTTTTATATTCTGGCGAGAAAAATTATAGCAAACTTTTCACAGGTTCAGTTTGCTTATACTTGGACATAAAACAATGACTAAAGAGCATCCGGTCGAGGCAATTTTTTTTTGTCTTCATTTCAACGGTTCTTGTACCTTTAAATGGGATAGCAAACCCTTATTTATGATTTAAAAAACATGTAATGGAGTGCTATCGGTATTGTAATTTTTATAACATATTTAAAATGTCACAAAGAAACATGTAAGAAACGAACTGTTACTATTACTATTAACATCATGTAATTAAAAGACAGAGAGGAAAGGTAGTCTACGTACACGCTGTACTTCTTTAAAACATTGAGGGTAATAAAACGCACGGGCTTTTAAGAAAAATAAAACGAGTGCCATCCTTTCCCGTTTACGAGAGTGACCTTTTAAACTTCTGACAGCGAGGTTCCACTAGGGCGCAGCAGAGAGCTCTGGCGGGCGCCTATTATCAGGACCGTAGCGCATCCGTGCCATCCCACTACTTAAATGAAATATTTCCAGAAGTTATAGAGATGCTGCATAATATTGTGCGTGTAATAGCAATTCTAGTGGCAATATATGGAATAATTCATAACAAGAACATTAAATATATTTACGATAACTAATTTCCAATAATTATTATTATTGCCATAATTCTACTTAGTACATGCTTCTATTAGGACTAAAGAAAAATATCTCACCCGTTATGCTTTCAGTAATAAATCACTTTTCAACAATGCACAGATGTGCTCTGTCTAAGGAGCAGGTTGTGTCTTATCACCCACCATTGAACACCTTGCCATTTTTTATTTCTCTATGACTGCACATTACTGTCATACTGTGCGTAATCTAGCTGCCAGCATGGGTCTTGTTCAGTCCGATCACTTGGGACTATAGCCCCGGGTATCGTGAGTTCTGTGTATATTCACTGTTGCCTGAGCGTACGACAGGTGGGCACGGTGTTCACTTCTCTATGTTTCCTTATTGGTTGTTCACCTTCTCTAAGCGGCTGCTTTTCCTGGCCTGCTGGCATTTTTCCTGCAGACTCAACAAAGGCAACGTTAAAACCATCTAAGTGAGGAATCAAAGCGGGTCAACACACCCCCCACCCCAGGGTGAATTTGGATGGGTCTCCTCTCATAACTCAGCTTAGCCCCTACTGTATGCCCTGTGATGGGCCAGCATCCCATCCAGAGAGTTCCCAGTGCTTCATGGGATAGCATGGGATGGCTCACCTTGACCTTGGTCTGTATAAGCCGCTATGGAAGATGGGCAGGCCGACGTCTGCTGGTGTCGGCTGGGTGTTTTATCACCCTGCTTCGTTTACAGTAAATGACTTGCTAGCGTCCTGTCATCCCCTGAAGCACAGAGTCACTCCAGATTGGTTTGTTTTTCTTCAGCCGAGTCCTTCAATCACACAGCCATCACTGACCTGCAGAATATTTGAATAGAAGTGCACCAAAGGTCGCGTTTCATCTTAACGAATCGTCAGTCATAAATCACGTCCACTATAGCAAGGCAATTTGTATATGAGATGGAAGTATGGATCTGAGTTTCCTAACGACCAAAATTCCAAAACTCTGCCATGCTTATTAATCAAAATCGGTTTCATATATTCATGTCCATCAAAACTAACCGATTGACACAGCAGTTTATAAGATTCCATTTAATAATAATAACGGTCATCATGGTTATGAATGACTAAGTGTCAACTGCCATTATAATAACCACAATCATTTTTTGTGTTGCCCATGCAATTAAATTAAGTTAGAATACAGTCTAGAATTAGCATTTTTTTCTTGTTTACAAAGGAATCCTTGGAAGGATTCTCAGGAAACACAATATGAAGTCTTATCACACCCATTCTCATAAGTGAGAGTATGACGTTGAATTACGATAATGACCCTGATTTATCGTCTCTGACGGCTCTTAATCAAGCCCCTTTGCATGCAGGAAAAACTGCCAAATGATTTCACTGGCAAGTGGGAGAAACAAACCTGGGAGGGAGGGGCTTTTTTTTGGGAGAGGGCCCATCATCTCCACCCTAACAATGCTGTGCCCCTTCTTGGTGACATCGTGGAGATCGCTGATCCTCTCAGGTATCCTTCTGGATGGGCTCTCAACTAGACCGTCTAGGAACATCTGCAGCAGCTCAATCTGGGGGCCTATAGAAACTGGTTTCCCAACTGAAGTACTCTTAAATTCCTGGAAAAGCCCAGGTGTCATTCTGTGGAAATCTGCATGTCGAAGTCTGACATACGGCAGCTGAACATTCGGATCCATAATGGACTTTGAAACGTTTGGAAAAGTGACACGTGCTACGCAACAAAACCATAAATGTAGGCTGTGACTGTTCTATGAGAAGCCCTTGCATTAGAATTGATGAGCAGTGTTGGGCATTTCAAGTCTGGAAACTATGGATCCAGACCAAGATTTTGTTTCTACCAGCCCGTCGAGTGCTCTGTGACTGTGACTCTTTATGCTGAACTGGTTCGTAGAAACAAAAACTTGGATTTGTAGTATCTGGACCTGAAATACCCAACACTGCCAATGAGAGTGTGTCAAAAGCCTTAATTGCTTGTGTAGTGCTGGTCTGAGGTAAGCCTGAACTAAACTGCATATCTTAGAGTAGTGTTTCTCATACTGGGCCATGTTTTTGCTCCCTTTCAGCCAGATAGTTCACATTTTTTGCTCCAAAAAACATGGACTCGGGGGGGGTCCCCAAAGACTGGTTTGAGAAACACTGTCTTGGTAGGAGGAAGTCCATGCCAACACAGGGAGAGCGTGCAAAGTCACACAGATCCAAGACTCAGAGGGATAAAGCCGGAAGCGTAAAGCTACAATGCTGGCCAAGTAGTCACCGGGCCACCAAGGTTATTGTGATGTGTGTGTATAATATGTTTAAGTAGCTGCTTGGACGTATGGGCTTCACACCAACCCCGTTACTACAGCTGACGGTGGGGGAGAGTTATATACTTAAATCCAATGTCTGCTTATACGCAGGCCATTTAAGGGCACTCAGACCCCCCCTCAGAGATGCTGATTTCTCCCCATTACACACACACACGCCACATATTATTAATAAACCTACCCGGGGAAGCATGTGATCACGAGTCGGTCACCACCTTCATTAATCCTCCGTTTATTTTATAGTAAACAGCTTCCAAAGTGGTGGAGATGAACCAGCACCCCCCCCCCCCCCCACGCCCCATCACAACTAGAGCTCAATTATTCTGGTCAATTAGTCAACCCGACTGGCATTTCTCTATCAAGTTTCCATCTCTGAGTGGAAATATGGGCCTTGGCGGTCAATATGGGGGGGTATCCATCAGTGGGGGAGGGGGGGGGGGGCTCGTTCATTTAGGCGAATGAGAAAGGGCAGGCAAACACGCAGCCATATGGACCCTGACGGCACTTTTCAGGCTAATTGGATTAATCCCAAGCAGTGAGCTGGCCACACTGGAGGGGGGGGGGCATGAAGACCCCGTTCCTCACTTGTTTTCACACCCCCCAGTGGCCACAGCCTGCCACCTTGACACCTGCTGGGACACAGCTCCACACGGGCTCCGGTTCCGATGCCCCCCAGCCCTGACCCTCATCCAGTATGAAAACATTCGCAATTTATTTATTTCACAGCTGCTTTTACCCAGTGTAACGCACATGAGGCAGCAAGGTCAGCCTGGCCCCAACACGATCGGGGTTAAGGGCCTTGCTCAGCGGCCAAACAGCCAGACTACTCTGTCAACAGCGGGAGCTGAAGAAACAGCACCCTAACCCACTGAGCCGTACATTAAATCCTACCCCTTCAGCTGTCTATTGAAACACAGGCATCCGCATGAACACGGCAGCCCTCACCCGGTATTCAGGACCAGAAACTGAGGAAACGTGAAAAATTAAACATTAAACACACATTTTTCTTTTCTTTAAAGGGGCAATTCACCCCAAAAGACACGTTTTAGAGGGGCTTTAGCACCATCTATCCATCCTAGGATATCACTGCGCAGAAGAGACGAGCATGAACACCCCGGCCATACCTTCTGCAGTGACACGATTGGTGTGTGGGGTTCAATACAAGAAAATAGATCCTACATTAAACTGCTCACTACAAAGTCTGTGGATTACCTTGAGTAACCAGGTCATGATACTTGGTAAGAGATGTTGCCGTCGAGTTTTTCAAACGTGTTTTTGGTGCTTTATTCGCAACAGAAAGAATGCCACTACCATTATATTCAAGAGAAGATTGACACTGATGGGCCAAACGGCCTCCTCTTGTTCGTAAATTTCTTATGTTCTTATTTCTATGGCCGATTTCTCCAAAACTAGGCAACTCCCAGCAAAACACCCTAGATGGTTAGATAGCACTAAAACCCCTCTGAATCTCTGTTTCCAGTTTTGGGGTGAACTGCACCTTTAAAAATAGACAGCACTGCCTCCAACTCTCCTTACCAGCACATAGCACTGGCATGGGGTTCCCCCTAAGCAAGGCTCTCCGAATTGCTCTTCGGTTCATGAAAGATCCTGGGTACCAAGAAACGATCTGAGCCCATTAGGCCACAGAGAGAAATGTACAGCCCTTGTGAACCCTGTGTTCGGTGCCCCTGGTTTCCTGTGAATGGGCATTTGCCTGCAGTGTGTCTGTGATAGGGCTGCAAGGTAACTCAGCGAGGAGTTTCGCACCTCCAGGGCTGGGCTATCCAGCCCCATTCCTGCTGTGTGTGTTTGTGTGTGTCTGGTATTCTGGCTTCCTCCCACAGTATAAATCCATGCGGTTAGGGGAGCTGGAGTCTCCACATTGCCCGTCTTGTGCATGTGTGTGTGTCAGGTAATGCAGTGCCGTCAAGTCCAGGATGTGCCAATCCCGGGTAGGCTTTGCTACTTGGTGTAGTCTGCCCTTGTGCCTTTCCAAAACAGTACAAAGAACAGCTGACGTCTAAGTTAACAGTGTACATTAAATGTTCAATGCATGGCCAAGGTTAAGTTGACAAATCGTTTAGGTGGCGCCTTAAATGCCAGTCAAATTGTCCTGCCTCAATAAACATCGTAAAATATCCTTTGTCATCATGGTATTGCAGATGGTCCTGCCGTAAAGTGTCATTAACATGGCGTACAAAGACTCAGCAGGCAATTAATTAGATACACCAAGCTAGTACTGCGTAGAACCCACTGCAGAATCACTTCATGGAACACTGTAGCGGATGAAAATCCCAGGACGGTGGCTGATTCTAAGATGCTGGACCTGACACGCCTGATGGCAACAATCACGCCACCTTCAAAATGACTTAGGCCGTCTTAGCGATTCTAAGGCTTAGCCGCACAGTAACTGAGCTTCCGGACCCTGCCTGTGTCATTCTCTATGCAGTCATGTCATACATTATTGGCTGTTTGGAAAAACA
Source organism: Brienomyrus brachyistius (assembly GCF_023856365.1). Classification (NCBI taxonomy): domain Eukaryota; kingdom Metazoa; phylum Chordata; class Actinopteri; order Osteoglossiformes; family Mormyridae; genus Brienomyrus; species Brienomyrus brachyistius. The sequence continues at coordinate 21,816,052 of NC_064536.1, read as the reverse complement.
GGCTGTTTGTGTTAGCAAGTATGTGTACCTAATAAAGTGGCCACTGAGTTCGTTAGTAGCACGTCTGAAGTGTTTGCCATGCTCTCATCTCCTCCTGAAACAGGTCCCTCCCTGAGTGATGGGTGCCAGGTTTTTACAGCCTTCTCCCACCATAACCTCATGCCTTCTAAGCCAATCCCGCAGACAATGTCCTGTTAATTGTGTTAATTAAAAAGTGACTATACAGCAGACAGTAATGTCACAATATACAACATACCAGGAAGTAATATACCATCAAATATCGTGTCTCAAGATTCTCTTAAAGATGAACTTGGTTAAAAACAAAATGAGTGTGCAGTACAGTTTATACTGTCAGAAAAAAAGACTAGCAATTTGTACCTTAAGTGGTACATTTATCTGCAGCTAAGGGTACAATTGGCAGACCCTTGAGGATCCAGCCTCAGTGACAAGCAAAGGTAACAAATTGGTACTCTTTTCTGACAATGTAGGAAGCTTGGCAAATTTGGTTTCTCCAGGCAAAAAGGCAAACTAGAAGAGAACATGAGAACAGTTACTACAAAAATTAAACATGCTGGTCACCTTTGTTAGATCGTAGCCGAATTCTTTCCGTACATTCATTACTGTTAATCAGGAGACTGGAGCTCGGGAGCAGCTTCCTGAAAACTGACTGAGTACCCCCTGAGTACACCTCGGGAAAACGCAGGACAAAAGCTCTTATTTTATTCACAAAACCATTTTATATCGGTTACACAATGGAGTGTGCAGTCAAAACAGAATTACCGTGCTGAACTTTGGACGTCTGTGTTTGGTTTGAGTCTATATACTGTGGCGAATTTTCCTTTTCTGGCTTTTCTGTCGGGTCACTAAAGCAAATGTTGACTAGTTGACATACAGTCTCGGCCATTGTGTGAGTCAGACCCGTAGAAATAATTTATCTGCGAGTTACATAGCTGGCATTTTTTGTCTTTTAAAGCTGTGCACCTACTGAAGAGGTTCATGTTTAGCGCTGTGTTTAAGGGGAGCAGGTCCCCTCCCGGTGTCTGGGTCGCTTGCCGTTCCACGCAGCTCTGTTCCTTTCATCAGTCGTGGCTGTCATTCCTAAAATCCATCACCCTACAAACGGGAGCTGGAAAGACGAAGTTGATCCACAGGATGTGCAATCAGTTGCCTCTTGCATTAGATGTCTAATTACGGGTGGTGTAAATGAGGCTTTCCTGCATATGCGGCTTGCTCTTAATTAGCCGCCGAATGCTTGCGTCAGCCCGTTGGCAGAAGCGGCTGACTGGGGGCCACGCGAAGTTCCGACTTTACGTTCTCGCGGAAAACCGCGGCTGAGGATCTGCAGGTATCATAACGGATGAGCCGTGCCATCATTCGTAATGCGTATGAATGTACGCATAAATGTAATTCAGCTTCACCAGAAAGGATACTAACGTAAACATCATACGAATATATCACGCCAGTCAACGATCAGGCATAATTTAAGCCAGGGTTGAACTGGAGTTGGGCTGTATTTTTGTGTCCCCCACAGGAAATTTTGCAGATGATATCATCTGATTTTGTAGACCCACCAGGAAAATGTCCGGTATGCCAGATGGCCAATCCAGCACCGACCCAGGCGAACCCCCTCCCCCGTGTCGGCAATTTTTACAGATCACCGACGATTACACAAAACGGACCCATATTGGCCTATACGTTACTAAGCTGTTTACCCACCCCCAAAATCAAATACTACTATGTCATTGACGAGGGAGGAAAAATAACCAGAAAAGCACAAATAAGAAACAGGCGATGTTTTCGGCGATCTGCCTCTCTACCCGAACAGAGGAAACACGGAACTTCCACGCACCCTACCACTGGAAATTAACGCTCCCCTGGCTGCGACCCCCTCCCCTTTTTTGCATCATCCATCCCGAGTGCCCCCCAGCCCCCAGGCCACAGCGTCCGGTGGCCGGTAATAACCGCAAGTGCAAAACGCTGTAAAACGGAGGCGATTGGTCGGAGGCGGCGGCGCCCCCTGACTCGGAGGATGAATAAGCATTCCTTAATTAGCCCATCGGGCTAAGTGCAGGTCCTAATGGGCCTCCCCAAACTCCAGAGTGACACACTCTCCAAACATGGCCAGGAATAAAACTCCATTAGCGATATTAATACAAGCTTAGTTGATCATTTTCATTCAATTAACTTCTTTCAATTAAATAGATAGCTTGACAATAGTAGGGATAAAACATGGGAAGGGATAGCTGATGACTCGAACCAAACATTAGCGCGCTAAGGGTCAGTGGTATTAAACAGACTGTAAATCCAGCATTCAATTTGGGAAATGCGTTTCCCCTGCTCCCACTTCTTTAATGGGTCGTTTTAGCTGACAGGAGGCGTTTGCACCAATCTTTTATGAAATTTCTGCACCAGTTATACACCTCCGACGAACCTCGATTCACTTCCTGGTCGCTTAACAACGAGACGTCTTAATCACCGCGGGCAGAGCCGACAACAAATGACTTAATGTGGCAGGGCTGGAGCCCACCTCACCTCCCCTCTGTAAACAGACTCCCCGACACCTCGATCACGTCCTCCTGATCAACCAAGCGCTCACACACTCGCTCCATTCCTCCCAGATGTGGCTAAACTCTCTTACATACATCTGACGGGATCGGGGGTAGAGTAAGTTCAGTGACTTTAGTGAGACTGTTTATGTGAATCGGTCATCATTTACACAAAAAATATGGTTATGGTTTATCAGGAAGAATGTAGTAGTTTTTTTATTTTATATATATATATATATATATATATATATATATATATATATATATATATATATATATGTCCTCACATTCACTCAAAGTCCATGTCAAAGTCTCGCTGCTTAAGAAAAAAACACAGCAGAGAGAGAACATGGGAGGGGATGGTGAGGTACTGACATGGCGAGTGAGGTTCTGCCAGACCTGAATGCAGCAGCTCCTCCCGGAAGCCACTCTGATGTACAGGTTGTTCCCGTGGAGCATCTCCTTGGTAACGGGGCAGATCAGGTGCTGATAGCAGAGTGGAAGCTTAGAAAATAACTGATAACCAATAAAGTTACAGGTCCTGACAACAAAGCCGGATAAGTGCCAGTGAAAATCCGGATCAATCTCCTTCTCAAATGAACCTAAACTTTGACTCCCTGTTCTCTGCCGCAGCTGGAACAAAAATAAAGTGGCATTGCGTTGATCGTGTCTGAATCGCCGGTGACACCTTTGTCCCCAATTTATGTTCTGCTGTTTCCTGCACACTAATGCCTGTTAGATACTCATCGCTAAGGTTACCTCATCATGTCATAATTGTAGTGGAAGTGCAATGTAGTTAATGTAGATGCAGTTGTTTTTTTATTACTAACTTTAAAGCTAAAGATGCTAATTTAAATGACGTTGACTACTGTAAATAGGTGGCAATGTTTTGTAGAGGGTTGGGCCTCGACTGTAAACAATCAGTTTTATGCTTCGTTCGCTCTCTCTGTGCCGGTTCTTTTCAGCAGGAGCTGCTCTCCTTCAAAGTTCGGGGGCCAGGTGTTAAGGGAGTGAAACTGCTGAACGGTGAAACACACGTAAATTCCAGCTGTTGTTCTCCCTACTCCTGAAAAGGGGTGGGGAGGGGGGGGTGGGGGGTGGGAGGAAGTAGAGATTAAACGAGCCATTAGGTTTTACTCGGGCGAGGGCCCCTCCATTAGATAGCGGCTGGTGTGGTGGCCGCAGCTCCCAGGGCATCGTAAACAGGCCCCCAACCTCCCACCACTGCGGTGGGCATCTCATTTAACGACGCGGAGGGACACACACAATGAGGGCAGGTGACCCACGGAGCACGGCGCGCCTCAACACTTTCGGGGAATTGTAAGCTGCTGATGGTTGTGGGGGGGGGGGGGGGATGCCAAGCAGTCCAGGTGAGCTTATGTAGAGTCCTCTGGGAGATCCAGGGTGCAGATTATGATGCCCAGATCTCAGGCTACCTCTGAAACTCTGAGGACCAGAGTAACTGAGGAGGCCAGGACATTGGAGACCTCATTGTGTGTGTGACTGTGTGTGTGACTGTTTGTGTGTGTGTGACTGTTTGTGTGTGTGTGATTGTGTGTAAATGTGAAACGCCGCTTTTTCAAAAGGAGGCGTCTAGAAAGAAGAAAAATAGCAAATCTCATTGAGTTCTGTTGATTTGGGATTTGGGATGCAGTCAATGCAAAGTCCCGACAAATTGGGGAGTGTGTCTCTTACTGACCTTACTTACTCTTACTTATCTGAAGCATCCATTTTTCAATATTTTCTGTCCATATTCACCTCCCCCCCATACACACACTTTTAAAATTCTGTGGCGTTTGATTGAAATTAGATGCAAAGCACTAAAATCACTGACTGGCTGATTTACGGCCGGCCAGGAATAAAGTCCCACTTCAATCCCAAGATGAGGCCCCAATAAACACGACGGGTGGGGGGCAGGGGTGGCGGGAGGGGGCGGGGGATCTTGTGTGAGCAGGCCATAAAAATGACCTTGATAAAAGCCCGGCAACCACATCGCTCAGAGGTGACCACAGAATTCGCTACTGTACTGCACACTCAGAATAAAGGGTCAGTGTGGACACCCACTCTTGTCATCAATGGCAGGAATATACAGAGCAGGACCCTAGGCTGCTGCCTGTTCTGCCTCTAGCAAGAGCCCTGATACTGGGAACCATGCAGTAGGAATTTCACCCCAGTCCTCCCAAATTCATATTTTATGCTGACACCCCCCTGGATCCTCCTGGATTAACAACAGATCTTAGAAGTGGGTCACAGATTGCCTTTGTCTATTTTAAACTGCCGGCTGTCACTGGTAAACCGTACTATGGCATCTTAATCACTGGTATAGATTCAAACCTGTTTTTCTCCTGACCTATTGTCACTGGCCAGAGCTCTGGGAAAGGATGAATGAAAGATGGATGAAGGACAGCCCAGTGAGGAGACTTTCAGCCCATCCTTTTAGCTGGGCCTGCCTCACCAAATCCTGTGCTCCTGGACATTTTGGGGAGGGGGCCCAGTCTCATTGGTTAACACATGCCCATCGCGGATTTCTCAGCCAATCAGCAGACACTAAAAATAAAAATACCTGTTAAAGGACTCGCAAGATGCACTGACAGGGTATTACTGGCAGGTTGCGGGAAAGGGTACGTGCCCACAAAGTGAGGAGAAGCCCTGTTGCTGTGCTCTTGAGCCAATCAACATGACCAAGTTTGTTTCTGTAGAAGGAAAACTGATAAAATACACATATTTTTAAGTATGACTTGGATAACATAGTCAAATAAGTAACTACATTATCTGGTAATAATTTACAGACCACTCGCCGTTTTCTAGATTGTCACTCTGACAAAAGGATTATATGTCCCTTAGAAGGATTATGTCAAAATCAGCTGGCCACCAGTCTGGAATAAAATAAACTGGCCTGATGCTCACTCTGCATGGGAAGCACAGAAAGGTCCGCGGCTTATTAAAATTCCTCACGAGGATGTTGGTGTTTAAAAAAACCCCATGAATTACGAGGGAATGCCAATCATGTGCCGGCGTGCCTCTTGTAAAGCCATCCTGTCCGCTCTCCCGATAATTAATCTTCCGCAGGCTAATTATTTCGTACAGATATCCGATAATGGTGGAGAGCAGAGAGGGTGGATTTACAGTAAAAGCGTTACACCCAAATGGCGCCATAAGGGGAAGAAAAAACTGATGATGTATCTAAGCAAGAGACTCGGTAAGCAGGTGGAAGTAGCCGGGAAATGAAAGGAAGAACCTTGTAACCCCAGACTTCCTGAGCAGATGAGGATCCCTCTGCCAGAGGGCGTGACAGCGCCACCCCTGGCAGACAGTGGAACGTTCCACTGTCCCTGCTACACTGGACTAAAATGAGATGAGTTGGGGGGAGGATGGGTGGGGGAATGGTGATTCAGCAACAGAGGGTTGAAATAAGGACAAAACCTTAGACCAAACTGCACTGACCACAAAAGCAAAGAGGAGTCATGGATAGATGGGGGTGTGGCTATTGCTCTCTCTGATGCACCCTCAAATCCCCCCCCCCCCCCATTCACCACACCACAATTGCTCACACCCGCTCATCTTGGATTGACACAGCATCCATCTATAAATCCATTTTCCATTGATCCAGGTCAGCGCTGAGGTGGATGACACAATGAAACGCAAATGTAAAAGGAGCCAGTATCTGAATCATTGAACTAAACGTCGATAAGTCTGCGAGTGGCTTTGAGAAGCCATACTGAGGGAGAACCACAGTCAGCAGCAGCCATTTTGGGTTTATCAAAACAGAGCAACCATCGCCATGGCAACGAAAACAATTATTATCATGCCGTGTCACCATATGGTTGACAGCTAAACTGTCAGTCCCACAAAAAAAACCGCGATCAATTACACTGACCTGTAAATGACTCTAGAGAAAGGCATCTGGCAAATAAATAAATGTATACAAATTAATTCATTAAAGCAGAGCACCAAGGTTTCCTGCCCCGTCTTGATCTGCTCCTGACCCCCACTGGCATACCACAGCCCATCCCAGCCTGGGGCCCTCAGGAGAGCGGGCGGGCGCTAATTATTGCACAAGGAGACCTCTGGCAGATGGGTGTTAACTCCAAGGCCCATGACTTAATGGAGGTCAAAAGCAAAAGCCCAGTTTCAAGCGATGACAGAACCTGGATGAAGACTGATCGTCAGATAAAACACACACAGAAAATAATGCACGGTTGCATAATGATCGCTGTCTCTTTCACGTCCAACAGACCCGTGCAGCTGAACTTCGGGGCGAGGGCTTGCAATTGCAGTTGACAGTGACCCTGAAGAGCCTATTAGGAAGACAGGAGCACAGTGATTCCGCAGCACCCACAGCCGCATCCTCGCTAATGAGATTAGCCTGCAAAGACGTAATTACCCTAATCGAAGACTGACTTCTGCCTTCCACTGGCCGCCGTAAATGCTATGGGCTGAAGACAGCAGCCAATCGGTTTCAGTCTCCGTTATTTACATCTGTGCCGATGTCACTGGAAAATAAAGCACAAAGTAGAAACAAATAGTTTATTGGTTTAAAACAGAAAAGAATCGACTTTCTGTTGGGGGGGGATGTCCTTCTTTTAATTAATATTTGAAGCCATAGTGTGTTTGAGGAGGCACAAGTCAGGGATGTAAGGACTGGGGGGGGGACATTTAACCCTCCAATATATAATTTCACTCCCCTCACCAATAAATAGATCTTGTAGCTATGGCCACCCATGTACGCAAAAGTGCACCACGTTAAAAAGAGTGGTACATATGGGGCTATTATTGTAGGAAAATTATTTATAAATAGAGTGGTAGGAAAATTATAAATAAAATTATAAAAAAATAAATAAAAACTCCAGTTGAGTCACTTTGAATAAAACTCTGTACCTCTCAGTTTGGTGAGTAAAGTTATCTCTTTTATTCCAGCAATCCAGCAAAACACTCTGTCACACTCTGGCACCAGGTACCCCGAGCACAAATGGCGACCAATTGATAAACCATAACTCCCAATTCCCAATAAGGACTTCTAAGTCCTGATTGGTCACAAAACACCAACAATCCAAGCTCAAACGTATAACAAACACAATTCTCTCACTCTATTGGTTCACCTAAGTAGCAGGGTACATCCACCCATTTTGCTCAATTTCCCAAAACATGTCTCGACCACTAGACTCCTACTTGAGATATGGATATTGATCATATTGACATTGGATCACTGCAAATACACAGTTAACATGATTAATATGATGTAACAACTACTTATACATCTGTACTACCATATAACATATTGTGTATTGTCTACTGCGACTACTTGGGGCACCAGTTGGGTCAGCTTCGAATCTCTTCCTGCAGGCAGTCCCCCCCGCGGTTCGTCTCTCCAAGGTCCAAGCTTTCTTCAGGGTTTGCGGAAGTAACCGCAGGCAGATATCGCGAAGCGAGGTCACACAGTATTCAAAACAATCTCTTCTTGCCTAAGGCCTAAGACATAACAACATGCCTCCGCTCCCAGGCTACCAATGTCCAATTTCCTTTCCACAATAGTAATTTAAATGACACTATAAATAACAATTTAAAGAATCATTTAAATATCGTATTTATAAATAATATTTTAAATGATAATTTCAATGGCAATTTAAATAATACTTTAAATGTCATATTTATTTATTGTATATTGCCACAAAACACCCTCCACAGCCAGTGGAAGCTCACTAAGCCCTAAGCCCCCAAAACCTTGGAGATGCAGCCAAATCTCCACACACATTTGCAGATCTGCCACGGCAGAAGCAGAGCAAAACTCACATGTAAAACGACAGCTGTGCAGTGCACCTGAGCTGTAACCGATAACTGCTCTGTATTTCCAGTTCTTGGAGCAAAATACTTTTCAGCTATAAACAGCTATGTACCCATTTATATCTACATTTACCGATCCATGCTCACATTTACAGATTTGTCTGCACATTCAGATATAGGCATGCATTTACAGAATTATCTACACATGTACACATATCAATATACTTCAAAATCTCATTAGACTTTTAGAGATTTTTTTTTTACGCAAATCTGATTAGGCACGCTTCCATTCTGAATACACATTTACAGATTCCTGTACACATCGGCAAATCTCAGCATGCATTTACACATTCCTTTACACCAGGGGTCACCGACATGGTGCCCGCGGGCACCAGGATGCCCCCCAAGGACCACATGAGTCGCCCGCGGACCTGTTCTAAAAATAGCACAACTCACCAGTGAGCAGCGTCTAAAATCAAAATTTATCCTGTTGCTATTTTTCTTTAATCACATTTGTATTTATATAGATTTGAAAATGGCAATGTCTAAAAAAGAAGCATTTAAAACATGTTTATTATACATGATTTAAGAAGAGTGCATCAAACTGGTAGCCATCCGTATGGCTCAGTACCCATGAAGTAGCTCTGAGTTTCAAAAAGGTTGGTGACCCCTGTTTTACACATTTACAGATCTGATTACTCACACGATTCAGAGACAGTTACACAGCCCTTTTGCTACAATCACAGCCCCATAGGCACAGTTTTGGCGTGAACTAGGTGCAGGCAACAGCCAGAAAATTAAGTATTGAAAAGGGTGAGGGAATTTTAGTCCCAGTTTGTAGGAAAGCATAGCACCTACTAGATTTGTGGATAATTTTATCTAAAACAGTTTGTATAACTTACATCCCACAATTTCAGACAATAAGGCAGCTGAATACATTGTTTTATTACTGATGCAGTTACAGATGATTTCCGCTCTGAAAGAATAACAATTGATCGTCAGCTGGGATCTTCTGGGTCTTGCGTCATGGCAGACTGTCGTGAAGCTCCACCCCCAGCGCCATTTCAAGGTAGCTCACGTTTAGCACTTGCGCTGCCAGCGATTGGACATATAATAGGGAGCCTCACCCAATCTGTGGATTTTTATCTCCTACACTAGGATCTAGGGGGACAGCAGGTGAAGGAGGAAGAGCATAAGTGGCATCTCCATCTCCTTGTAAGGTCCATCCCAAATACTGTTACAGGGTGTTGTGTGGCACGGCTGTTAGGATCAGAAGGTCGGTGGTTCAAATCCCACACAATTTGGACACAATTCTCTGCATTCTCACAGAAGTTGGTTGAAACATTGCTGGTTCGAATCCCCGACCAGCAAAGCACCACTGAGGTACCCTGAGTAAAGTACCACAGCCCCAAGCACTGCTCCCCGGGCGCTGAATTAGCTGCTATGTCATGTTGTCACATAAGGGTTAAATGCAGAGAACACATTTTATTGTTGTGCGCTGTCTGCTGCGGTGTGTCAACAGTGACCACTGATCACCAAATTCTGAATTCTCAATGCTAACTTCCATCATGGATGTTCCTCCTGTGAGCAGATGATGCAGGACCCTATGGAGGACGCCCAAGAGTGGCTGAGGGATCTTTGACGGGCTGCAGAAGGTCAAACCCACCACCCCTATTCAAGCTTCCTCCCAAACATTCACCTGCTTCCTTTGCATCCCTATATCTTTACTTCTCTTCCGGAGATGAAGGGTCACTGTGGTATTGAATACTAGGATTATCCAAAAGCAGGCATGGTCAATTTCTGGTGCTCCGAGAGGGACAGAGAGTTTGTACCAGAACAGAGGAGACAAGCATGTCCCCTATATCATATTTATGGCTTGCAGAATCTCAGAATAGAAAAATACACAGGATTTTATTCAATGTGTGGTTAGACACTTTGTGAAAAACAATTAAGTTATCTGTGACAAAGCACTCCAGTGACCATACTTCCATGCTGCAATGTCAACATTTGCCATGTTTCTAAAAAATTCTGTTTATTGTACAGTGTCTGACCAAACACCTATTGCCAGATGATCATACTGGAGGTATCAATTGGACACATATTTTGCATATACACAGAAACTGATTACTCGAGAACCCTGTGGATCGTTTATGTGCTATGGCTTTGGATTCAACCGGATTTTATGTAGCTCAGTGGTTACTTTGAAATTAATAAATCGTTGATAGATTGCACCTTACAAGCAGCGAGCTGATTAAAAGCGAGTAAAGTGAAGCTAAACTCAGAATTAAAGTACAACCGATAAGATGGTTACAGCTGCTGTAGTCAGTGTGTGTACAGCGTCACTTCGAGTCTTTAGTGGGATTTGCCATGGACATTGTGCTATGAACATCGACGATTTAATTCATTAGGCCTACTGATTTTTATTGGCTTTTATTACATATATTGCAATTTAATTTTGCTCTTGGATTGTGTATAAGGTCGTTTTTATAATCTGGTTATGTATAGACGATTTAGCGGCAATAAGTGAATTTTTTTCAAAGCCACATTATTTAATTATTGCAAATCATTCGATTAAAGTGCTAAGAATATCCGAAATACATTAAAGAAATGTAATGTTCATAGTAATAGGATATGGGTAGGCAACCCAGATCCTGGAGGGGCAGGATCCAGCAGGTTTTCTATCCTTTCTATCCAAATGAGCTGCCTGAGATAAGGGGCGGTTCATTAAGACCAGTTCATTAAGGGCAACATTAAATTGTATTAGACTGCAACGTTGAACATCCATCCATCCATCCATCCATCCATCCATCCATCCATCTATCTATCTATCTATCTATCTATCTATCTATCTATCTATCTATCTATCTATCTATCTATCTATCTATCTATCTATCTATCTATCTATCTATCTATCTATCTATCTATCGTTGTCCACAAAAGAGCTCTGTTTTTGGGAGCTATCGTAGCACACATCTCGCACACAAAACATATAAAAGTCAAAATAGAGCGACGTTCAAAATTCGACTGGACGGGATCTGTCGTTAGCTGACGACACTACGACCTACTGTACTTTACGAAGTTTCCGACAACACGCTAATTAACGAATTGTGAACGAAGTAGACCTACTTCGCCTTACAAAGCTTATGGGAAGTTTCTGAAAACAGAAAGTTATTTGAAAATGGTAACTATAGTTTTACGCCGGCATCGGAGGGATAGCTAGCCTATAGGAAATGATGTTTAATTCGATTTAAAACTATTTCTATAGATTATACATAACAAACAGTTGGCGCACTTAGGAGGTGATTAGTGCGGTATCACTTAATATTTTGGCTAATAACTTTACTTTTAGTCATTCCAAACGACTCACCTACATAACCTTAAAAAAGTTTTATATATAGGCTACTGGAAAAGCCGGTTAAGTGCATACAACATTTCTTGCGGTGGTGAAAAATATAGTAGATCAGTCACAAATGTATTATTGAGTTGTTTATTATTATGAATGAAAATATGTGAGTGTTGTGTAAATATTAATAACGGGTTATATATATTCGTGTTCATGTCATTCAAGGCGCCAAATGGAATCCTGAACGCGTTTCACTGGGCTAATTCAACGCCCGGACATCGCTCAAGTGCCTGTACTGAGCCTTGAACAATAGCAGTTGTCAGGTTGTGTCCATAACCACTGGTACCTGCTCCTACCCGTGCTACAATAGTTATTCATCACAAGCTCTCTGTGGTTTGTCATATATAGAGACCATAGTTTTGAGTGATAGATTTTTATTAGATATTTCTTCCCTTCCAGTTATTGATTTTATATAGGATTTATGATGCGCTGAGTGCTTATTCTCTTTTTATGTTTAAAAACTGTGCAGCCAGTCATTCAAAGGATTATTAAAGATACTAAACCTTTAAAAAAAACACAACTTATGACTGCGTATTAGGTCACTCATTTTGAGAAATATCATACAGATGTGTTCCTTGCGTCTTCCGTAGCCTATACAGTTAACCCTCATATTTTTTATCGCGGCTTGTTAATTCTTACGCTTGGATTGTGATAGGATGCGCAGGCTTAACTATCATTTAGTGGTTTTCTAACATTTTGAGCGTTTCTTTAAAGTGGCCCCACATATATAAACAATTGACTCAATTTGGCTTTAAGTGCCGCTTTAAATGACCGGTATTAAAATGCATTTTGAATTAGTATTATCTTAATAGTTGTCAATGTTTTAAGTTTGAAAACAATGCTGGCAGCGGCAATCCATTAACACCAAGCTGTTGGCCCAGTTGCCAATTAAACTCAGGAAAACGGACAAGGACGTCCAGCCCTTACCCTGCATTTAATCAATGCCTTAAGTCAAAACAAGCCAATGGCAAAGTCTTCTGACATGATGTACTAGATTTTGATAAGTAGCATTAACTTAAGGCATTATTTAAGGTTATCTCCTTGAGCAGCGTCTGTGTGGCGTAAAGCAGAGGTTGTCGTAACATTTGTGATGAACTGTACATTCATTACTAAATAGATCAACAGTGCGTTCAGCATATAACAGCTTCTAAAATGTTATAGTCAAAGCTATTTGCTACGCGAAATACATATTTCGCATATTTTCTAAACGACGATGACCCCATCACCAACAATACAGCAAATTGACAATGACTCTCATAAAAGACTCCAAAAACTCATATATTTTTTTTTACACTGGTTAGAAGCGTAGTATCTGAACCCTTTAACTTCACAACATGAAACTTATATTTGCTACGTCCGTTTGTCCTACTGTAATAACAAAGTAAACTTTAATAGTAATGTTATTGGTTGGGCGTGTGTGACTGAATTTCGAGTTATTAAAATGTTACATCTCTGAACATAGATCTAAAAAAATCATTGTAACCAACGTATATATTGTTCCATCGCGACTGATTCCAGTATGTAGAATAGAGTTAATGTTCCTAAAAAAGAATATCTGCCGAAGTGCATTTTTTAAAACACTTTAATGAAATCAATGATTTTTTTTAAATAGACCAATCTGCTTTGCCAGTGAGAGAGTATTCCCTTATACTTCACTCACTGTCCCCCACTTCATTGCTATATTCAAGTTAAATTCAAGATATGTCGAATTGTATAATAACTCCAGCTTTAAGTCAGTACTGTGGAAAGGGAAATGATACGATTTATAAAAATGGGAATATCATTTCATGTATGCAAAATAAGTAATTGTTCAAATATACTTTCATACAAGGGCGTAGGAACCAGGTGGGACAGAGGAGGGAGGGAACGTGCACCCAACAATGTTTAATTGTCATACGACATAGCTATCACACGAATATATTATAAATTTAAAGTATTGATATTGACAAAATACCTAAAAGAAAAAATTAGACTTGAAACGAGGGTTTTACATCTTTACTTATAAGCGTATATCACTTATTTTCTCTAATAATGAAGGTATGTACTATAAAGCCAAATATCACTGTACTTTCCATCCATTATTACAAAACTACCCCTCAGTTCTGCAGTGTTTTCTGTGTAGAAATCTGTCTATGGCAGAATCGTATTTTAAAAAGAAGGATTTAAATCCCCTTCAGTTGATCACGAGCCTAAGGTACTGTCTACACTTGCGGTTATCTTATTAATAAAGTGCATCGCTGTAGGTTTTCCTTCCCTTTTTGGCAGGGGCGCTATTAATCACTTTTTGAAGTACGGCCTTGGGAAATTTTTTCCCGGAAACACTGGCATAGGGTCTCGTATAAGCAGGGGTAAATACGACGCCCTGCACTGACGGTACCTTTAGAAATTGCGGGTATATCTTTTTTTTATTTGTCTAGTTTTTCATAAGGTCAAATAAAATAGGTACTTGTGTAAGCAGGGTCGCAGATGGCGTTCTCTTAGCTAGATATGGATCCCGACCCTCCCCATCGCGGATTTTGAGGGAAAAAACAAAACTTTGATAAGTAGCATCACTAAATATGCAAGTAAGTACTCGGCATATGGTTGCTGCTGGAACAAGTGCACTACGCGCGCGCATGCCCGTGCCTGCACGCACGTGTTCCCACTTTTTCTCTTCCCTTCTTTCTATAGGTAGACACAGTAAAGTGTATTCATTCCTATTGGCCTACACATAGCTTCAAAATTTTCTACATACTCAGTTACCTACCGATTTAACGATGGATAAATAACTCAAACACTGATTTTACGTTATACGGCATTTTATTCAAAAACACCTACGCATTTGTGCTGACTACGTGCATCATGTCTGTGCGAGTTTGAGGACTGAGCTGCCTAATTGTTCCTGATAAAGTCATGCTTAGAGATACCGAAGCGAGTTGCCATACAGAAAAACTCGAAGATCTATCACAGCGATCATTCAAATAGCAAGCAATGTAATTAGACTTCAATTCTACGTGACCTATACTAGGCCTATATGTTGAATGCAGTTGTCAATATAATTTCACCATATCTCAGATGAGCCCTTTTATGTTACTGCAACAAAGCTAACGACATTGCAGAGACAGAGATACATTGTAGGGAATATTGTCCAAAAGGCAATTTGTGGGTGATCGTTAACTTCATACGAGACAACAAAGTAACGGTGTGTGTATGTTGGCCGATGTCAACCATGCATCAGCCCAAAATCACACCAGACGCCTCATCAAGCATGGTTGGATAAGCTTACAAGTTGGGACTTTTCAAAAATCTCCCATGTGTCCTATGTGTAAGATATGCATGTACAGCATATAGACTACTTACACTTAAACCTATGGTTATGAATGTGTGAATATTGGTGACCTGCCGTGAACTGGCATCCCATTTCTTTGAACAAGCATTTATAACGAGCCAAGTTTCATTTCACACAAGCGCCACGTTGTACGCAAACGCTGTTTTGCTGTGACACTTGTAGCGTAGATAGAAATCACCTAATACGTGACATATGAAGTAATTTGACCTCACGAAAGCCATCAAATCCATTGGAACCTTTTTAGGCTTAAATGAATGTATGACAACGGTACTGACTTGCGTATAATGTTATTTCCCAGTTTAATCTTCAACTTTCTTCATAGTCGAGGTTCGAGTTTTCGACAAATCTACTGACTACAAAATAAGCGAAAGACTAAAAGATACTACAGAAGTTACAAAGCATTGATTTGTAGTAAAACATTAAACGCGTGCGGGAACTATTGAAGAATTTACACCTGCTTAAAAACTGTCCTTAATTTTACTCGACTCGCGACTCAAAGCATTTTAAAGGAGCGAATCAGGGTAAATAACTCGGCGCAAAAACGTGACATATAGCAATTTGTTGGTAGCCGATAACTTAAAAGATAAGGCTATGCGTGGCAGTTCAATCACGTTTAGGAAGGCAAGTTAAGCCAAGGAATTTGGATAAGCAAAGGTGAGCGATTAAGTATACTGCTCACGACTCAGCTCACAATTAAATGCTGTTCGTATAACACGCCATTGACGTGAATAAATGCATGTACGTCAGTCTGGGTAATCTTATTAGTCCGATGTGTAAATGTGCAAGTTTCTTGGTTCTTGTTTATTTTAAGGGATATTACATTTGTCACGGAGCCTTTACAAATAAGTACGACCGAAGAGGATTAAATTGGAAATGAATCACGCCCTTGTAAAAATAATTAAAGAGGTCGATGAGATAAAGGGCAGTGAATGATCATATCGATGTTTCACTAAATCAGACGGGAGGATACGATTTTTCATCCTAATGGCCGCCGACAAATTAGCCAATAATACTGTAATTCCAGCGAGGCCACATCTTTTAGCGAAAATATTGGATCCAGAATCAGTTCCAAAACTCTACCATGTAAGGATAAGAGCAGAAGCCTTGGCGATTAGAGGCGTGATTTCATAATAACATCTAATCACATAGTCTATCGTCCAAGGTCTTTACCTGAAGTGAATACACTCGGAATTGCCTTAGTAGACAGATAAAATTGATAAAACGGCTACGGTCATAAATGCGTTTAAAAGCAGTCCTATATGTTTCAAGGCAGCGGTCATTTCTGCCAATTTAACTGAATGTATTTATTGCAATAAAAGAGACAGAGAAGATCCCCCTAAATTGCCTTTTTATAATGAACACATTTACCGTGGGTAATTAATATATAAACTATTTCGATTTGTCACTTTGATTTGTATTTCAGTTAATTGTGAAAGTAATTACGGAGCGAATTAACAGCTTTCTAGAAAGCCGGGGGTTTCGGGTCTATTTCCATCGCAGCGAGCAATATTAATTTGCCCCTCCTGTTGATGTGATGAATAGGAGGTATAAATCTATATGATTGGTTCAGGCCAAGACTAAATGGCTTCATATTTCACATGTGGTTTAATAGAAATATTCATGCGATCTCTTAATGAAATTAAACCAATGGGCCGGGGGGAGGAGGGGTGGGAGTGTAGAGCACAGTTCGGCTCAGAGCGGTCCAAATAGGTATACGCAACGACAGAAATCCTTTGGGAAGCAAATACAACAAAGAATACAACAAACCATCGGTACAGACGCCTCAGGAAATATATTTGATATATATGATGCGTTAAAGTATTTCTCAAATGACCAATTTCAACAATAAATACTGGATCAATACTGGATGCATCGTATCAGGGGAGTCGGAGGAGCGAGATTCAGGGGGTCTATCACTTCACAGGGGCCCCTGAATACATAAAATCATATACATAAAATTGGGCGAGGGGGGCCAAAGGTGAGATGTTGCTAGGGGGCCCATAATAGGTATAGCTTACACCTATGTTCTGTATTCCATGCAGTGCACGACCAAGCAGTATTAACATACGGTGTATACAACAACGAATTCAGGTTTATTTTTCCATATATATGCAACTTGTGGCAAACGTTGTTCTAATGGTTTCTTTTAAATCTATTTCCAAGTGAAAAAGCACAATTCGAGAATGCGTTATACAATTTCAAGTGTCCATTAAGGAGTTAAAGCGGCGCGGCCATATCATCACGCCGCGGGTGCTGGCTGACGCGAGATTCATCATTAATATATCAGTTGGTAAGTGTCCAGCTATTATTTCGTAATCGGCCTTAATATCATCTATGGTTCCTAATTAAATCGTGATTCTTCAGTTAAACCTGTCCGGTGACTTGTTGATTTCCCATGAGCAAATAAACGCTGGATGCAGTCCCGCGAGAGTGGTTAGCTGATGAATTGACAAAAACTAATCAGCTTTATTGGGCGACGGGTTAAGGGCAACAGGGTGTCGATAATTCTCATCCTGACCTCTTCCTCCATTAAGTTAAAATGGCTTATTAGAGCAAAGCATTGGCCAATACATTTTCAGAGCTCAATTGCTTAAAAACGCACCTATTCCTCTATACAAATTCAAGTTATCCCGTGTCACGTTTATCACCGAGGTTTATAACAATCTCATCTACTAAATGTCATATCACAAAGGCTGCAATTTTGATAACACCGGCCGGCGTCCTTAAACAGTTATCCATAAATTGAGAGTACGGTGGAGAGTGCAGGAGATCGCGCGGCAGGGTGAATTCCGCATCGCTATATACCCCGATTAGCCTAGTGCAAACAAAAATGTTTACAACAGTAATTTCTTCCAATTTAAACATTTACAGTTCGCTTTTCCCAGCGTCAGAAAATATACTGCAGTGATAGGACTGTCGTTTTAAACCTGCCTAATTTGACACATTTAAATATGCAGGTCTATGGTTGTTTTTGTATAGCAGCATACGCGTATATACCCAACACATCCATGGATTTTAGGTTCTTATTAACACCACTAGTTTGGTCAGCTTAACATGTCTCACTTTCACCTTCCGCAAAGCTTAAATTATAAACTTTAATATTGTTCGTTTTTAAGTTTATAAAAGTCCGGTCGTAACTTGTGCTAATATTTGCAATGTGCAATTTTCGTTTGTAAAATATCACTGGAACAAGATTTTCTATGTGTATAGCTTGCATCCAAAAACTAGTCTTTCAATACTGTTAAAAAACAATGCGTTTATTTAATACGAATTGGAAGCCAATTATATAGGCCTAATGAAATGAAAAACTTAACCATGTTTCTCACTTTAGGATTTCACCGTAGTATTACAAATGTGATTTGGTATATAAGGTTACTGACGTCTGCAAGAAAACTTAAATCGATAATGAGAAACCAAAGCCCAACTAAAATGGCAGAAAGTAAGGAATTTAAGCCTATATAAAATAATGAAAACTTTATCTTAATTGCTGATTGCATTACGAGATAACAATTTCGCCTCTGTACGTCATAAATATAAACAGGGTGAAATGTGCAATACGGGTCAGACATAAAAACACTCCGACCCACCACTTAGCGCGTTTCCGCCGCGGAGGCATACAAACGTGTGGAATTGGGGCGGCTTTCAACTGAATTTCCCCGCTGACACATTTAATTACTTAATTGGGCCGGTTTCGTATGACAACAATAGTACGTCAACTGTCACTTTCAATGTGCTAAAACTCTTATGTGCCTGCCTGTAGGTAGGCATGTGCTTGCTTCTGTGTGGTTTTCTACACGTGTAATTAAAACAAATCGCTTCCGTGGTGTTTTCTAGCAAATGCAACCAGAAACGAAAGAAGCACGAGAAAAACAACTTGAAAATATGGTTTATACGGGTATAAGAGTAAAAAACAAAAACACAATAAAAATACAATAGGTATAAACCAGGTTTTGTACAGTGGACAGCAATGTATAGTTGATGGTTAGTAAATGAAAGCAACAGAACCATGCACGGTGGCGGAATGACCATGAACACCTGTCATTGGAAGGAGACTAAATTTAAAAATCAAAAATTTGACGCTTAACAATTAGCCTCACTACAACTGTATATGGCTGTTTGAAAAAAGCACACGTTACTATTAATATAACAGGCCTAAATGGTACTTAGAGACATATGTATAAGACAAATACAAACCTTTCATAGAATCATTGTTTCTCTCCTCATCATAAACAGGCCTTTGTGATAAGATTTAAGTGAGTGTTTTAATTCCAGCTGCACGGAAGAATTGCATACCCCCCCCTCCAACAAAAAAAAAAACTAAATCAGAAGTCTCATCCAACTACAGTTACTCTGACAGCATAAACATTTAAACTAAATATTAACTATTATCTTTTCTGAATTTTCCGATTTTTATGTATAATTGGGAACTTCTGTAGACGTATAAGACAAAAAACACCGACACAAATATTTAAATCGGATCTTATAATTGCTTTGATATTCAAAATCATTCAAGGAATTCGCTCATATTGTTGCCATAAAAGAACATGCAGGTGGATTAATAAACCAGCTGTCGCCGCCCTACCTAAGCAGCATCCTTTAAATGTCCTCTTGTTGTCGATTCGCAGGTGACAAACCTGGAGCGAAGACCGCGAACGCAGAGCGCGATGTGGGGGGCCAGGGACCTGCATTCCGACCCAATTAAGCCACCAAACTGCTGTCTGTGTGCCGTTATCCGAGCCCACGAGAAAACAGGACACCCAGAAGCGATTAGATACTGAGCCGGCGACAAACTTCAACACACATGGAAACATTTTTGACATTTTTACACATTAGATCCAAACAAATGGGCACGTTTGTTTTTAATAGATTATTTTGTTAGATAATCAAACACATGCACATTTCGTATCGATATCTCCATAGATCACCGAAAACGAGCTGTACGTTGAGGACTAGACAAATAAACGAATATGCGACTTTCATACTTTAACTAAACAGAGAAACTGAAGCCATTATATTTGCACCCTCCCTGCATAACAGCGCAAAACGAATATGTTACATTAAATACAACTATCGTTTACGTATGCATAACACATGAAAGTGTACATATATCGGTGTCTATTTTTGTATACTACACTTGCAGTGATGCACTTCGTTTTCTACGTGCCGCAGTGGAGCAAGAATTTGGGAACAATAAAGTAAATTGATATTGTTTAGTTGCACAATAATAACTTAAGAGAAATCACTTGAAACGTTTTTCGTCAGGTGCATTAAGTTACCAATATGATAAAAACACGACCGCATAAAACGTTTTCTCGTTTTCACTAAATAATACTTCACCGATAATGGCGACATAGAAATTACTATTTGACAAGCAAAGTTTTGTGTTATGTGATCACGCACAATAGCGTTCGACACAAAGTAATGAACGAAGCGACAGCTTTCTGTTTTCTCCATAGCCTGCATTCAAAAATGCGTCGTTTTTATTGCGGGTGAGTAGCTTACTAATTAGCCCTAAAGCAGGACGAGAGCTACGCAAAGCTCCCGATACGTCATGCATCTTAACTTTAATAGGGTGAAACAAATAGAGCTATAAACAAAATGAAAGGCAGCGCAATGGAATCAAGGTGGGAGAGGATGCCTCTGGGAATAACAAACTAAATAAATAAATAAATAACAAAACTAAAAAGACGCGGAAAAAGGCACTACGTCCGCCATAAACACGCGGAAGCGGACCAATAGGAAAGCTCCCGGCCAGGCCACCGCAGCCAATCCTCTTACTCAGAAGGACTTCAATTGACCAGCGGAGTTAAGCGCTCAGTCCAGCGCAAATCGTAAGTCACAGAAGTGGACCATCCAGGCTCTGAGACCGTTTAAAGACATTTTAAGTTGCACCACTTGGAGCGACTGGGACTCCAGGCCAGATGGAAAAATCCAAAAATTTCCGCATCGACGCCCTCCTGGCTGTCGATCCTCCAAAAGTACAGACCTCTCCCCTGGCGCTGGTTACCTCTCTGTCCTCCTCTTCCCTTTCATCGTCCGGAAGTGTAAACGCTTCTGAGCTGAACACCAGCACCGATTCCTTAAGGACTGAGAGCCCATCGCCGCCAAGGATTTCCTCTTGCGGCCTGATTCCCAAACCGGGCTTCTTGAATAACGCCCACTCCAGTATGGTTGGATTACATCCTCAAAGTACCGCGGGTATTCCGCCGCAGGCTTTCTACGGCCACCCAATGTATACGTATTCTGCGGCTGCCCTTGGTCAGCATCCGGCCCTTTCCTATTCCTACCAGCACGGGTCCCATCACCACCACCCCAACGAGTCCGTCAAACTCACCGCAGGAACGTTTCAACTGGACCACTGGCTGCGCGTCTCCACAGCAGGAATGATGCTTCCGAAAATGTCGGATTTTAACTGTAAGTATACGGCTGAAAACTGTGGTCATTGTTAATACTGAATTAACACCTTAATATGGTCTCTTCACATTTAGGATCAACTTGTTATGTAATTGTTACAGCTCCCTTAAGGACAATATTTCAAATATGGACACGAGTTTTGCTAAAATATACGTTACATTTCTAATCCAGAATTATTTTATGTATCCTTAACCTTTAATAAAATAATAAATATCTTGGCAAGATTTATTAATTGGCTGATAGGTCTAATATTATTGGCGCCGGTTTCCATAAATTGCGATGACATACGGGTCATAATTGCCTAAATTAACTGGGAGATTTTACTGAATGTCGAAATTCACTTGGAAAACAGTGCCTTCATTGAGCCAGTTAACTCGTGCGGCAGCCGCCTCTTTTACAGGAACTAAATTGACGAGATAATGGACAGTGGGAAAGTAACGGGGCAGTGCGACATTTTCAGCCGGCCAAGTGTTTGCACACCAGATACTGGCCTTTCTGTTCACTTTCATTTTAACAGATTCGCTCCAGGAGAGCTGGTAAATAGCCTCACTTCTCTCTAAATATCAGAAACTAAGGAGATGCAACCATATAGTTATTGACTGTGGTTTGACAAATCGACCGTTCGTGACTTAAAGAATTTCACCGCGCCTTTTTCAGAAATACAAAATACCAGAAAACATATACGTGGAAACTCTACAATAATTACCCTGATTTTAATCTATATTTAGCTATTCGTCTTACACGTTGTGGGCAAAATTATACATATGCATATCGTACACAAACGCTTGCTTGAACATAAGATCGGTGATTCAATAGCAGGCCAAACCTCACAAAATGTCACAAAACAAACCAAAAACACAAACATACAGACATTTCGTTATGTTATTAAAGTTCTAAGATGTACTTGCTTATCAAGTCATATATAAGCCTACATACACACATAATTGTTTGGTAAATGAGTCTATAAAACACGATTCTGTAGTGTCCTTTACATAGACCTAAACCCATCCATGTCGAATCCTCTTCTGGTGAGGGACGCTGCGACGACACATGCAAATATAGCATACTTATGTTTTGTCGTTTATTTTCAACTGAAATGACCATACAACCTTCTTCTTTTAGCTCAAGCGCAGTCTAACTTACTGGGCAAGTGCAGAAGACCAAGGACCGCGTTCACCAGCCAGCAGCTGTTGGAGCTGGAGCATCAGTTTAAGCTAAATAAGTACCTTTCCCGGCCCAAAAGATTCGAGGTGGCCACATCATTAATGCTGACTGAAACCCAGGTAAATGCATCACTTCCGGGAAAGGAATGAAATCACAGCTACTCTGCAGCGGGCCCAGGCTTATATAGCATATAGCATTAATAAAAATTTTAGATCCACTTAGGTCCACACACACACACGCACACACATATATATAGTGTACATGTCCTATATGTATATAGAATTTCCATCCAGCCATCCATCCATTTTCCAACCCGCTTATCCTACTGGGTCGCGGGGGTCCGGAGCCTATGTATATAGAATTTATATATTATATTATTCATATATGAAATACCAATATTATGTATCACACTTCGACCTATATATATTTAAGTGTGCTTTTCGGCCATCTAAATAAGCAGGTGTACAGTAGTTATGCGATATTTTCCGTATAGAAGTCTTAGGATTTAAGAAGCACACAACGATAAGCATAACCGGTAAACATATATACGCCCACATTATGATATCGGTAGCTAACGTGCGCCTTCTTTTCAGGTAAAAATATGGTTTCAGAACAGGCGGATGAAATGGAAGCGCAGCAAGAAGGCGAAGGAGCAAGCGGCCCAGGACGCCGAGAAGCCCAGAAACAGCAAAAACGGCCAAGACAAGTCCGACGGCTTGGAGAGGACGGACTGCCAGCGGTCAGACCCCGTGAAAAGCAACAGAACAAGAGACTTCAGGGACAGTGACGAGGAAGAAGCGGATGATAATTACCTGTACAACTCGTCGGATTGCTCCTCGGAGGACGAGAGAAGCCACACCGGGCAGATCAGTCCGCAGCAGTAAGATGATTAGGCCGGCGGCGGTGTACGGTAGTCTGAAACATTTATTTTATTTGTATTGAATATTTTAAACGGTCTGTCTAATTTTACGAGAAACGTGCATGTATTCATTACCTGCAATTGAAAGTTAAAATTACAAATCTAATCACTAAAAATATAAAATCATTTCCATCGACGGCTTGATGTGAAGCTGATACAGAAAAATAAAACTCTGATTTATTTGCATTAACAAGGACACTTACTCTCACGTTGAGAAATTACCAGTCGAATCTCTTACAATGCATGTTTTTCTCTCTTAGAAATGTTGTTTAATCAGTCTTAAAATTTCAACTTCATTCCCTCGCACCTCACGGCTACTTGAGTGTGAGCAATTTTTATAGGCCTACTAAATTAAATATCCCAGTTGTTCATCTTTGATAACCACTGCGTTTTTAATTTTAATTTTTTAAACTGTGTGTGGTTGTACATCTGTAACTGTGTCAAAGACCGTTTACGTGAAGAAGAAAAGTAACGTCTTTATTTTTGTATACGGTATTTATAGAAATGGCTCTAAAATTGCATGCTAAATTTTTGTTTAGCGTTTCTCATGATGCAAATAACATAAAATAAAATTCTTTTATAAAACCGTGTTTAATTTTTTTTAGTCAAGACAACTGGCCGCAATTAGGACAACGTCGATAAGTCTTAATAAAAGAAGAATATAATACCATTTACGTGCAATATTTGGCAGCAACATTAAATTAAACTATTTTAAGTATTTGGAATTTTGTTTATCAGATTGTAAATTACAATTACACAATGGCGCTAGTAATTTTATTGTAATATTGCTATATTACTATACTATTACACCACTTGATGTTAATACGTGCAATTAAATATATTATTTGTGATTTGAGAGTGCATATGTATTAGAATAGCGGAGGTGCTGTTCAGATCTCTTTTCAGTTGTTTGTTATTGGGGAGCCATCGCGGTATGGCTGAAATATGCTGTACAGTGAACAACACAGCTGATGCATGCATTCATCTGGCCTGTCCTGCCCGGCTCACCAGGTCGTGGCCCGGCGATCTCTGTTAATAGCGCTGGCGAATCGGTGCAAATGTGCGCACAAGCAAACAGAAACATCTCGCACCAGAGCAGTAGCGGGCTGATATTAATAAACCTTTGAAATGGAGGGCCATCGATCATCTGGCGCGCTGACGCTCAAGTTCATCCGGGTTTTGTTAGAAATAGCCGCGGCGCGCCCGTGTGCCACCACACCAAAGGAGATCGAATGCACTGATGTGGCTGAGTATGATTTTCAGAGCTTTGGATTAATATTTGCATCCTTCTCTTCGACAGACTCGATTTTCCGTTACGTTTTAATGGAAGCTGGAAAAATATGCGAAGTTTATTGCTAAGACGTATGAAATTGACGTTTTTCGGAAATGGATACAAATTGCTTTATGTATGTGTAGTGATAGATATCTGTTCAAAATGTTAAGCGGTGGCGAGTGTGCAAATAGTGCCTGAAATATAAAAAAGAACGTGGTCACAGCGAAATCTAATCACATGGAGTGACATGAACTTCACAAAAAGTCTTAGAAATGTATTAATATTAATGTATTTCATTATATGATCATAATATTGCTCAACTAGGAGTCCGTATTGCGCCAAAATGTTTGAATTTTACAATAATACAATAAAACAAAAATATGTAATAATTGCAATAATAATAATGATGATAATAATAATAATAATAGGCCTAACCATAATATTAATAACGAACTAAATATTGTTGGATCCAGACTACATTTATTTAAATTCGTCATTATTTTCCTCATGAGGAACATTTTCATTGGTCAAATTTTTAATTGAAGCGTTATGCCTGTTATTGTGACTGACTGGTGTTAAGTTTTAAATAATCAGCGCAACTTATTCAAAATATTTCTCCTGGGAGATTTATTTTTGGGCATTACGCACAAAACCTTCAAAATATTTAACTGTCATATTAATTTCGACGGATCCAACAACGTATAACACGATCACTCTGATACCCTCATGTGTTGTATTACTAATATATAAAACGTTTGTGCCATTACATGCACTTAAAATTTACACATGTAGAATACAATTTAAAAAACTAAGCCCCAAATACATGAAATACGGAAAAAAACAAATATACGAGTGTGAGAACAATACACTGCGGCATTTACGGATATAAGCATTTTGACGGACACCCCTCGAGGCGACCACGCGCCGCCATTAGGTCTTACATTCCTAAGAAACGTGCGGCACATTTACTGTTTATCCCGCATCATCTTACATTTAGCACTTGCGTTGCCAGCGGTTGGACATATAATAGGGAGCCTCATCCAATCTGTGGATTTTTATCTCCTACACCAGGATCTAGGGGGACAGCAGGTGAAGGAGGAGAACATAAGCGGCATCTTCATTCGCCCGCATTTTCAAAAACAGGAAGTCATGGATTTAGGCCATTACTGGACACATGTAAAATAATGTCTGTAACGTAATGAAAAAATATGGTTGCTATTTTGTTTTCGGTCTGTAGCAAAAAGTTTGTAAGGTCCATCACAAATACTGCTACAGGGTGTTGTGTGGCTCGGCCGTTCGGACCAGATGGTCGGTGATTCCAATCCCACGGTCATGATTATTTCATGATTAGGCCCTAAACCCCCAGTTGCTCCAGGGACTTTTTCTCAGTTGTCTGTTGCTCTAGATAAAAGCTCAATGTATAATAATAAATGTCTTGCATATCGGACACAATTCTCCACATTCTCACAGAAGTTGGATGAAAGATTGAAAGATTGCTGGTTCAAATCCCTGACCACCAAGGCACCACTGAGGTACCCTAAGTGAAGTCCCGCCCCCAAGCACTGCTCCCCCGGCGCTGAATTAGCTGCCCCCTGCTATGTCACGATGTCACATATGGGTTAAATGCAGAAAACACATTTCGTTTTTGTGCACTGTGTGCTGTGTCAACAATGACCACTGATCACCAAATTCTAATTCCAATTCTTATTAAATGAAACTGCCGGTGCATCCCAGAAAGGGGTGTGGTTCATCTGAGACACCTGGACCTGAGGGGGTCCAGATGGGTCCTGGACAGGTGTGGGGGGGAGGGGTTATCGGCGACCCGGACTGGAGCCCCTGCCTGATGAGGTGTCTCGATGCAGGCTGCTTTAAGGAGTATTACTTATTGACGGAGTGCAATCCCCAAACGGGACTCTAGTTTGCCCAGCTGCAAGTGCACAGAAAGGGCGATCCGTGTTATCTATTCATCAACACTCCCACCAACAAGGGGCACTCTTTTTTTTGGGGGGGGGGGCATACAGAGTCAACAGGACTTTCGTCAGCAAAACGGAGGGGCGGGCATCAACTCGAGACTGACAGCGGTAATAGCTTGTTTCTATTAGACATCAAAAGGTCACGCCGGGGGCAGTATCAGCCGCGTTAAAGTAATTAAACAGAAGTACAAAAAAAAAGGAAAGAGGAGCAGGCAGACAATGGCGTCAGTGCACCCCCTCCTTTTGTTTATTTGCTGATTTATCTTGAAGGGGCACGACTTTCTCGACTCTCCACAATGTCCTCTTTGTGCGGCCTGAGGCCGCTGTGAATCACAGGACTACGCCCACCCCCCCCCCCCCCCCACTCCCATGGGTCACTAATTAGCTGGGACCAGGACTGCAGTCCCCGTAGTTTTGAACTTCACACCAATTTGTGAGATAATTCTCAATTATGAGTAAATTATTGAAAGGTATAAAGTTATATAAAAACTCAACACTACCAAATCGATAGTTTATTTGCATTTCCAAAAATAGAGTTAATTCCCGCTTTATTTATTTAGCAGAGATTTCTCTCCCAATCGATGTACCACTGTGTGCAGCCCAACGGTGATTTCACTCTGCTGGTTTGGGAATTTGAGCTGACATCCCAATCCTATCTGTGGGATGCAACTCACTGTCCATACTCCATAATCACTCATCCAGTACAGGGTCATGTTCAGCATGGAGTCTATTACAGGAAGCACAGGGCACAAGGCTGGGGACACAAATAAAGGGAGAACAGACAAACTACACACATGCTGATCAGGGGACAGGGATTAAACCCACAATGCCGAGCGTGAGGCCACAGTGCTACACAAGGAGCCACCAAACTGCCACAAGCAGAGTATTTCCAAACAACCCAGTCTCACGCTATGAGTACTACTCATAGACCAGCAAGACTAATAATAATAATACCCTTATTGAGTGACTGGTGGGCGACCCCTGCCTTGACCTCCCCCAGTGTGAGACCAGGATTTGTGACCCTGCACTGGATAACTGTGGAAGACGGATGGATGGAATCTATAAACCATACAGGCACAAAACACAGACACACCTGTCAAGACTACAGGCTTTAATTTCAAAATGTTACTCATAAGATTATACGAAAAAATACATGTGTAGCCACAGGCCAAAATACAGGCCCCGAATCTAGAAAATGCAGGAAAATTATCAAGGATGGATCACTAACATTACTATAATGTAACATTACTACTGAAATATCACTACTGTAACATTACTACTGTAACGTTACTACTCAAAGTACTGCCTCGTTTTATGCTACGCTGCTGCATTGCATCCAGCAATTCCATCAATCTTGTGTACCAATGTGTTCCGGTGGACCTGCAGAAAGATCCGGAAGCTGTGACTGTGTTACAGAGCCCAAACTCACTGCTACATTATAGGACCCATAGCCCGGGCCCCTCCTGCGATGTGGCCATCAGTGACGACAATGTCCCTGATTTTCCCCGTGAGACAGATGCTTACATTTACCTTGAGGCTTTCACACGGACACAAGCACATAAAAAAAGGTTACGCTTGGGATTCCTTAAAGGGGAAGCACGCACCAGGTTAAATTTATCAGAAGCCGTCATTCACAGGTCGCCCCTGGCCCCGCAGGCTTGAAAGCGACCCGCGAGACCCAGATTACCAGGCACACATCCGTCCTGGCCTCTGCAAATAGCGGGGGCCCGGGAGCAAAGCAAACAGGAACTGGAGGGACACTGAGCACAATAGGGCTCAAAGTGTGAGAAGAGGGGAGTGTGACTTCCACCTTTAATCCAGGAGCGCTGGGCTCCGCGGGAACGGGTCCCGTCCTGCTCTTCTCCAGGTAATGGCAGCACTCTGTCCGCATTCCAGCATCTTTACAACTGTTCACGCCAGGGCTATCCAACCCTATTCCCTGGCCCAAGTGCATGCTGGGAATTTTATCCAGATATTACATTGACTGGACAGAGTTCTCACATTCGCAGAAGCACTTCAAACATAGCTGGACCGCCACGAGCAGAACCACTCATCCCGGCACCGTGTTCGGCATTTCTGATACTCCGATGAAGAGTCTTTTTCTCTCAAATGATCATTTTAATCAAATTGTCAAACAGTCAAGGCCAAACAAAATGCCCCCCAACTAGAAACAGCGACTCATACCACAGCCACTGGATTGCGTGTGACCGTGACCAGCACTGTGACCGCCAGTGAGGACTGGAAGCATTCAATCGTTCAGTACCCAGTAATAAACCAATCTGGCACGTCCAGTTAGCACAGCAGTTTGCTGTAGACCTGACCCCCCGGGTTCCACGTCAGCGGCATCTTTATGAAAGACGGACGTTGCTGGTGTTCATGATCACAGCTTGAGCCGGTCCTCCTTGGCCTCCATGGCCTTGGTTGCCACTTGAGCTCCCTCCTTCAGCCGCCGCGTCCCCTCACCATCCCCATCGGAGGGCGTGTTCCTCAGCAGGAAGTGGCTGATGAAGAGTTTCAGGCCCTCCCGCATTGCCTTGAGCTTGGGCAGCCCTGAAATCCTGGCAGACACACACACAAACATGAGACGTCAATCCCACGGACCTGCCATAACAAACTGGCTGAATCCCCAAACTCCACCCCCTGTGGATCAATCAGAACCAAACGTTATCGGATTCCACCCCTCCCACCCCGTCAGTGACACATGATCTCTGGAACATCATGCTTTTCCCCCACTGGTTTATTGTGGAGACGGTCACTTAGCAACCAACGTTCCTATTTACTAGAGATGGCAGAATTTCTAAAGTCACACAAATTAATCAGCAAGTTAAATGTCAGAAATTACCTGCAAACACTTTCACTGAAATCAGTCAAGACAATATTTGTCTGCTCGATTATGCAGAAATACAGACGCTCCTCTACTTACGAGTGTTCCACTTACGAACTTTCAGACATAAGAACAAAGAGGACTGTAAGTTCAAATGGTGTTCATTGGGCTCCCGTTTCATGTCCACAACATCATTTTTTTTTCTGTGCACCAATTCCACCTAGTACGACTTCTGGCCGCTACTCCCGCCGCGCAGCAGCGTACTGTGCGTACTCCCAGCATCCTAGTTCTTAGTACTTGTGTATACCTTAAAAATGATGTTTGATAACCACTTACGAACATTTCAAGTTGCGAACGGCAGTTCAGAACGTATCTCGTTCGCGAGTAGAGAAGCGTCTGTATTTCATTTATCTTGCAGGAATAGACTGAGATTTCCACAAAGGCGTGTTACATGAAGATAAGAGCTTCTGGAAAGATTACCTTCCAAATATTTCACCCAGGACCTGATGGTCAGTGTCTCTCAGAAGCTTGCTCAGCACCTGCCGTAAGAACCTGACCCTAGTCTTGTCCAGCTCCCCAAATTCAATGACCTGTGAGTAACAGAAAGTGCTTATCAGTCATCAACAGCTACGGACAAGACTTACAGTATAAAAAGACATCAAATGTATGCAGAGCTAATATTAGGGTAGTGCGGCCATTTGAGCTGCCTGGGGCCTTGTTGCCCTATAGGGGGCGCTGCCCAAAAGGTAAACTTGCCTAGATAATGATAGGCTAAACAATAATGTTATTAAATATCTTGTTTTTCATTGATTGCATCCAGCCACATTTCATCTGAATGTCATTTTGGCAAAAAATTAGGGCTGTAATCAAAGGCATGACTTTGGACTGAGCACTGGGGGGGTTGAGGTCTCCACCAATGAAGGGGACCCAGGGGGTTATATTGACTGGTTTTGATTATTGGGGGGGGGGCGGCGTTTACAATGGCGTGTACCATTCAATACATCATTCTTGGTTCGGTATAGTGCAATGAACTGAATGAATACTAGGGATGTATCTGTATACGAGTATGTTATTTGGAAACGCACAGACACTGGGTTCGGAACATTTTTTTTCTACCTGAAGTCTCGTGTCATTATTCAAAAAATGTCAGCTCCACGACTGACACATCCATGCATCTTCAAATCCATTCATATCATTGTGGATGATGGCCACAAGACATAAATGCCCACTCCGTCTGAAACACGGGACTCTGATTTCACTAACTAGTCATTCGACTTGCTACAAATTATTTAAAAGATATCGATATGTTCTGTAGCTGACCCACCGAGCTGGCACACAACAGTCAGCGGGCTGAGTGTTTAGTCCGTTCATGAAATTTAGATTATTTAAAGCACCAACAGTTGCATTGGTAATGAATATTAGGTTAGAAAATGCAATTTTCGCGGGACTTCCGGCAGTACCCTCACCCACTTCCGGTCTTTCACCTGAATTCAGACACAGATCAAATCTTGGCTGAACTGAGAGATATGATGACATCGGTGCTCACCTCTAATGAACACATTTACTGACATGGGCGGAAGCTAAATTCAGAAGTAGAAGCTCAAGATGGAAAACGTTATGCTGATTGTGGCTGTGAGCTGGTTACAGTCTATAATTGGCAGTTGGGGAACATTTTGGTTTCCCAATAAATTAAACCAGCACTGGAGATTGAGCAGCCGATAAGCCCATATAATGAACTCAGATATGTTGTTAGAGAAACCTTCGGCATGCTAACTAATCTGGGACGACATGATCTGAACCAGGCGGAAACAGCCTCTGAGTCTCCCATGCGACTCATGGGTACTTTTGCCATGGAATTCAGATCAGGGATAAGAATTAAAGAGAATTCGGGCTACGGGTGTGTTTACTGCTGCAGGTATACGACCAAACTCGATAGCATAGAACACGCAATTCAGTTCATTGTGGCTCATTCCATATAACATTTCTTTTTAAAAATACGTTTCCACAATGTGATTTTTACTTAGATTTTGTTATTTCAGACATGTAAACCAGTGCATTGCCTTTGGATCAAAAACTGTCCCTAACTGTGCTTGTTGTTTTTATTAATAATAAACAAATTCAGGTTTCCCCGCCGTACAGAAACCATCCAAAACTAAGGTTTGTACCGAACCATGAGTTTTGTGTGCCGTTACACTCCCACTAAATACACTGGAAAAAAACACTTCATCTACTGACTTCCAATACTTGGTTTATGTTGGCCTCAGCTGGGACCCCAAATAAGTTGGCTTGCCCCCCCCCCAGAGATGGGGCTGTCTATATGTAATGCTTAGTCTGACACTTGTGTGTTCATGAGAAGGTGGCTTCGGAAACTGACCTTCAGGATGGAGATGGACAGAGTCTTCTTCTGAAGAACATGAATGACCAGCTGCACCAGGTTACTGAAGACGGTGCTGGACATGTTCTGGAGCTCCTTAAACTTGTCCCACAGGGTGAACTGAAGGGTCATCTGGCAGCACAGGGGAGCGGTTGGGGGGGGTTACCTTCCTGCTGCGTGAGAGTCTGTACTCCTGCATTGGTCTCATTGTCACCTGAACTCCATGCATGGAGCTGGCTGCCACAATCAAACCCACAACCCCGGACATGTAAGCCCGCTATTAACCCGACATGGGGGGAGGGGTGTTATTTTGGCGGTTTCGGCCGCCAACCCCAAAAGATGTTTCAAAAACTACATAAATAGCCAGCAAGTAGAGTTATAAGATCGTAGCTAGCCAGCTTGTTACCAAGGCAAGCTCATTTATATAGCACAATTCAGATGCAAGGCATTTTGAAGTGTGACTTTAATGTTTTTTACTTCAATGTGTCCTTTGTTGTAAAACAAAGGACACATTGAAATAAAACACATTAAAGTCACATTTAAAAGAAAAAAACCTAAAAACGAAGCAATCAAATAAATAGTTAATTAAAAGAAGTTACACTGTAGAGGCAGCGTATGGGGCTGCAGGAAACAGTAATGATCTAAGCCCTGATTATAATGTTGACAGAAGTAGCAGACCTCATCCTGCTTCAGCATCACTTAAACAAAAAACTTATTTAATATTTAGTGTAGTGACTGTTTGTGGCCAACAGGGGGCGGTGTAGGCGCTACCCAACGAACCACTCTATCACACATCGCCTGTACTGCATCTATAAAATGCCTCTCAGGCTTCCAAGCAAACACCAAAAACCTGTCATGGCAATAATGGAGCACAGAGCCGGCCCAGGTACCTGAAAGCGCCTGTCGTGAGCGCAGAACTTGTCTGCCAACACGATGTAGAAAGCGTTGAAGAGCCGCTCTTGAAGGCAGCAGTCCAGCAGCACACGGATAATCTCCCGCTCCTGCTGGTCTTTGAGGCCTAGCCTGGGGGCGGGGCGAAGACAGGGGGACCGCTGTCAGTCACACACCAAGCCAACCAATCAAACGCACACACCACACTCTGCATCATCACTACCACCTCCCACTTCTTTACACTTAACTTAATAACAATACACTACAAAACTATTATACATGTTGATCACCACTCAAACTACACACGGCTTGGGGGCCCCCTGTTGGCCACAAATGGTCACTAAACCCGGAGGGGGCAGACTTAGCACTATTTCAGGGGTGTCCTGGGGGCGAGGGCCCCATTATGGCAATTCACTCAAGTTCTCCAATCACATATGACGTGACTTCTCCGGTACACAAACAGGCCAATAGGAATTCAGGATGGGAGTGTTAACAGGTTGTTATCTTCCAATCACATTTAATGGCGGCTGTTCAACACCTTCACTGGTACATGAAAGCCAGTGGGTTTACAGGAAGGGAGTGTCAGCGACTGGCTGAGAGCTGCCTGTCGTGTCCTTATACCGCCCTCTGCTGGTGACCCAGAGATCGCATGTGAATCAATGGGGACCGAGTGAAAGGAGATGTGGCTCCTCCACTCTCTGGCCACTGGGAGCTCAGCTGCACATCACAGCTGGTTTTCATGGCTCCTCTGCACCACATTGCCAGCCGGGACTCCAGCAGTTTACTAAGGTTCCTACAGGGGCAGTGTGGTCAGGTGGGGGCACCTCAGCAGCTTCTCAAAGGCATCCAAGTAGTCCTCGCTGGTCATGACGATGCAGAAAATGCTCTTCCGGACGTCGGTGTTCATCCGCTGCTTCCGGGCCAGCTCCAGGACCTTCGCACTGAACTAAGCGAGTTTAAAGGCAACAGAGAGGATGAATTATAAAAACCTGGTTTGCGATCCAGCCTTCTGTCCCCATGATTAATGAGTGCTATAGGGTTTTCAATAAGAAGTTTCTGAAAGGTGGATCTTCTATGTATGTAGGTGGCCAGAGCGTATGGGTCTCAGCTGGAGGGAATGGCCCATCTACCTGTCCCTCGGGGACGGCGGCAGGCTGTGTCTTCTCGTGCTCCCCGATCATGGGGGCGCCGCTCCAGCTCGAACCCACGATCCACCAGCGGCCCACCTGCTCGGCCGCCAGCAAGTTCTCCAGGGAGACCCTCAGCTTTACGTCGCTGCCACTGGCATTCCGCTGCACCTGCAGGTGACATCACGCAGACAGGATTTCAAACAAGCAATCGGTCTGCTTTTTATTTACCTAGATATTGTTCACTGCTGTCTGGTTCAAACTCAGACAATTACACTGTCAGCTAGCTGTTAATTATCTGTGTGGTAGCTGATGTCTAGAATTTCCACCGGGTTTTAAGTCGCTAAAACACGCGAGCGACACTGTCCCAGTCCTTTGTTTACGTCTCGGCTTCTGCCGCCAGTCCTGGGCCTTCATGCATGAATCTGGTGCCCTCTAGTGGCGCAAGTCCCTCACCAGTGTCCTTTGCAGTTTCCTCAGTCTCTCCACTGGCTCGGGGTTGTAGCCCGGAATCTTCCGCATGTCGTTGTTCTTCAGAGCCAGCATGGTTTCTAACATGAAGCGCACCTGAAACACACTCGGAAAGTAAGAGCATTGAAATAATATACACACCGCTTGCTTGTAGAAAAGTCTTTTCAAGATCACTGGTGGCAAGGGTGGGGGTGTCACTAAATCGGATGATTGGTGAAAGTCATCTTTAACGTCAGTTTTAGTTGCATTTTCCACGGGTTATACACAGAGATGAAATTCACAGTGCAAGAAAACTGCGATAAACTGAATATGAATATGCAATATTCCAAACAATGACAGTTTAAACAACATGGAAAAACATGGATGTAAAAGGCAGAAAAATATCAGAAAAAGTTTCAAAATACTTATTTAAAATACATAATACAACAGTGGCTAAAACTGTGGATATACCCAGTATTTCTGCCATCACGCTTTAAAAATTATTACTACTGGTGGCAATGTTCATAACCAAAGAATGCCTACAAATATCATACAAGTGACAGCTACATAAAGTAACTGGAGAAACAGATAAAGTTCTGCAATCTCTAAAAAGTGAAAGTGCTTCCACAATTTTGGCCTCTAGCTTCTCATTTAGCGACTACACTGGTTATCAGCCATTTGCAAATATAATGGTAAGAAAAAAAAAAAACAATTCTGACCAACGGGCGCATTTACGACCAAAATTCGTTAAAAAAGCACCTTCGTACCCTGGCCTGCTCCCGGAACTTCTCGCCCAGGGCGCTGGCCTTGCGCTGGCTCTCGCAGATGAGCTCCCTGAGGCTGACCGCGTCGTCCTTGCGCAGCCCGAAGCCCACGCTGCGCAGCGTCAACAGGATCAGCTCCATGTCCTTCTCGGCGAAGACGCCCACCAGCTTGCGGAGGAGGTCGAACACCAGAAGTGCGTGCACCACCTGGAAGCTGTACAGGTGTGCCACCATTCCCAGCAGGTTGTCGCACTCCTTCCCACCACTGGCTGCCCGGTACGCCTCATCGAACCTCTGGACCACCGCCTCCAAAAAATGAGCCCCCACCTGTGAAACGGTACAGTTCAATGAACTCTGTATCATCACCCCCCCCCACACACACACACACCCAAAGTCTTGGCCGGTCAAAGATAATGTTTAAGGCTATTTCTCTGGGTAGTAAGTGCATATTTGCTCAGAAAATAACATGATTTAACATTTAGAACATTTGCAAATTAAAATTATTATTTTTTTAATTAATTATTCTTTGACGCCGCAAGGACTGCACATAATTTCGTTGTATCTATTACAACGGCAATAAAGATTCTGATTCTCTTCTGTTTTCCAAGAAGTCACTGATATCTTGTTGGATGGCCAGGTAACCACTGCTTTGGTTCCCCAGCCTCTCCTCAGGGGCACCTCAACCATTCCGCACATTTATTTAAAGACACCAATTACTAACTCAATCAATCAATCGATCAATCACTTAGTTAAATCTGTTAAATAATTCAACGAGGTATTTATTAGTGTCATGACCCGGCTCGTCCGCTCCTCGTGTGTGCCACGCCCCCTGATTACCCACGTGTGCTTCCCTGATCGTCTCCAGCTTTGTCCATTTACTTTGATTGGTCCTGTCTTATTTAAGTCCTGGTCTTACCTGTTTGCCTTGTCTGTCATTGTGATGTTACCTTACGTTACCTGCTGTTTGTTCCCGTGAGATGTTTCCTAGTCCTCGTTCTACCATTAAATCCCCGTTTACCCGACTTTTGCCTGGCTGCCTGCTTCCTGCTCACCACCTACCCGAGCGATCACCCGCTCCCTCACCCAGCGCTCGTAACGAGCGTGACAATTAGTCAGACAAGGTGAGGTTAGGGTTTGGTCAGAAAATACAGGGGTGAACCTTAGAAGACATTTTTAAACGGTTTAACTACCACACTTTGATAAACGGAGCCTTACACCAAAATGAACTGCTCTATAAATATATTTGACTTGATATATATACTTGTTTTTAACAGCAATTAATGAGGGCCCCATCCGAGAAATTTGCCAGTAATTCCTGACAAAAACAACTACTTTTGGGCAGACAACCTTACTGAGGGTCGATGATGATTAGATCACCTGAGCATTTCGCCCAGATTTCTAACCAAATTCAGTATTTGTTCCTAAAATAACTAAAAGGTGAAACTGTGTGCGGGGGAAAAAGCAGAATTTATCATCTTGTTTCACCAGAAATGAGAATGAACACCATATAATTCTCCCATTTAAGAGTAAGTCTAAAATGTAAAATGCCTAAATGCGATTTTTCTCAACAGCAGAAAAAATTTCACCCCTTCAACAACCTTTGACCCGCAAATGCTAAAGACTAGAAGCAAGGGCCCTTAATTTCCAAGAACCTGGCACTGACTTTCTGACCCCTGCATCATGCTGAACGTACTGTGTTCATTTTTAACGTCGATGCCTGCAACCATGTAGAACATAACACGGCATTCACACGCAGGAAGCGAGCCGTGCGACATTCAGCCAATCCGGCCCCAGGGTCAAGGTGCGAGTGACCTTTGTGCCATTAATCAGCTGACTGATGATCTGATCACACAGAGATTCGGCACACAGGAGCCGCCAGCTAAACAAACTGGGCACAAACGCTCATTCATGAGGCAGAGTCTCTCTCCCACACAGACACACACCCTCACGCACCACCATGCCTCAAACTTGGCTCTTTTTCATTTAATTTCATACTGGAATAGTGTACCAGACAACAATAGTCTCAAAAATTAGTCCCAGCCAATACATTTAGATTCAGTCATTTTCCTTAATGTTTTTTTTATTATATGGCTAGTTCTACGGTAATGGTAATGGAATTACAATCTGGCTGCAATATGAAAAGTGACACTAAATGCTGACATTTTGGCAAATGAATTACCTCTGCTGTAGAATTGTCTATGCATAAGATTAATACAAAATGAAATCATTTAAATTAATACAGAATTAAATAATTTAAAATTAGGCAGCTACTGTTTCCCCCTCCAACAAGACTTTGGTTAATTATAATTAGCACTATAATTAGCATCTTGCTTTGAATTGCTTGACATAAAACCAGAGAGAATAAAACCCAGTGTATACAAAGTTGAGGCTAAAAAAATCATTAGCCATGCTTATCATATCATATCATATAATATCATAGATGCGTGTGATATAAAGGACTGGGAACATTCAGTATGGTATGATAGCACACTTTAACCTTCCTGCCCTGTCAATCACCCATGGGTGAGGCCCAGCTCCTGATTGGCCGGGAGGCGGGTCTTACCTCCAGCCCCACGTTGTGGTGCAGAATGCTGACCAGGAGGATGTGCTCCATGAGCAGCCGTTCAGGCATCAGGGCTGGGCTGACGCAGGCCGCCAACATGACGGCCGTCAGTGTGTCGTTCATGTCCTTCCTACTGTGGCTCATGTACATCGCCTCCATCTGGCCGCTGATGGATGCCATGTTGGGCTCACTTAGCCTACGGAGAGAGAAAAGGGTCAAAAAAGGTCACAGGCATTGTACTTTTTTTTTTTTGAAAAGGGTAAATAAACTGAATTTCCTCAGAATAACTTCTAGCCACATAAATCGGTAAAACTGACCTCAGCAGGTGCCTTATTGGAAATGTATGTGTTAATTTGTATATCATATAATGTAAACACCCATGCGACCCAGTAGGATAAGCGGCTTGGAAAATGGATGGATGGATAATGTAAACAGTCACAAACTCCTGACAAGTTAGAATGTCACCGTGAAATATGGCTCAATGAGGGATGTCACGAGAACCAATACTTCGGTAACAAGTCGATGCCAAAATTCTGAAAATATGACGGTAACCCATTTTCCAATTCTTTCGCACCTGACACATCTACAAGTGTTGTAGTCTGCCTCTCGGGCCCCCTCCCCATTTAAAAATATTTTTTGACAGAAGCTATATTCGAAATAAAACACTTATTACGCTTGAACCACATACTGGTTTAAATTCTGACAATCCATCCATCACTGTAACCGCTTAATCCCAACTGGGGTCATGGGGGGGACCGGAGCCTGAATTAAAGTTGCCAATCAACCACACCCATTTCTGGACTGTGGGAGGAGACTGGAGCCCCTACCGCAGGGGAAGGGAACCTGATCCATGGAGAGCCCTTGCTGTGATTGGTGACGTGAGCGCTTTGTTACACCTGCTGCTATTTTTATATACAGCCACACAGTGAAAGCTGGCCATTTCATGTAGTCCCTGGACTTGTGTTAGGTGCTTTTCTCATTTTAAGGCTACATGCCAGTGCTGAGGGGCGGCATGGTGGTGCAGTGGTTAGCACTGTTGCCTCATACCTCTGGGACACGGGTTCGAGTCGCCGCCTGGGTTACTTGTGTGTGGAGTTTGCATGTTCTCCCCGTCGTGGGGTTTCCTCCGGGTACTCCGGTTTCCCCCCACAGTCCAAAAACATGCTCAGGCTAATTTGAGTTGCTAAATTGCCCATAGGAGTGCATGCGTGAGTGAATAGTGTGCCCATTGCTTCCATGATAGGCTCCGGACCCCCCGCGACCCAGCAGGATAAGCGGTTTGGAAAATGGATGGATGGATGGATGCCAGTGCTACACTTGACACTCTGAGCCTGGTCAGTGTTCTTTGCTTAATCTTTAAGTTCACTTTATTTATTTATTAATTCATTTATGCCTTTATTGGTACTGCAATTGCTGTGTCAAAAAAGTTGTATTTTAAGCACAGTATTGCTTGTTTTAAATATTTCAAGGTTACATGGTATGGTTCTTTCTTTGTAAGGTTAATAACTGTTTCTTATTACTTACTGCTGTTGTTTTTTTGTCATGTTCAAAAGTTTTCAATAAAGGAGTGTATGTTTAAGTGCATGGGGTTTATGGCTCTGTTTTTGTTTTTTACCATGGTATTGAAGTGGGTATTGTTCCTAAACTTCTGCTATGGTGACACCCCAATGCCAGATGCTGCCTTCTCGTGCTCTGAAGGCCCTGCGGCTGTCAGAGAGGATCTCAGTAGGTAAACATTCGTGAACATTCTTCATAATATCTGCCCATACATCCATCTTCCATAATCCCTTTTTCAGTA
Source organism: Brienomyrus brachyistius (assembly GCF_023856365.1). Lineage (NCBI taxonomy): Eukaryota > Metazoa > Chordata > Actinopteri > Osteoglossiformes > Mormyridae > Brienomyrus > Brienomyrus brachyistius. The sequence goes on along the minus strand of NC_064536.1, from coordinate 21,776,460 downwards.
CCAGGTCACAGTTAGCGTGGAGCCTACAGCACATATGTAAGGGAGACTGGCATGCCAGCCCATCGCACAGCATTATTAATAATTACCATTATGAACTTTGATGGGCTAGTGCTCCCCCCTGCATTATTCCCTGCCTTGCGCCTGTATTTTGCAGGATAGGCTCCAGACTCCTGCATAGAACAAGCAGATGCATGGATGGATGGATGGATATTATAAAGCAATACCGGTTCACGAGTCCTTTCACAGTCTTGCGCAGTCGCTCCAGCTCTGCTCTCCGCTTGCCGTCTTCTAGTTCACGCAGTTGTGGTGGCAAATACTTCCCAGGTGCGTTAACGGGCTGAAAAACAGTTTCAATGCAATTAGGCTGGCTCTAATATAGAGAAACATTATTTAAAAATAAAGGTAAAATAGCATTTGACGTACAAGCTCCTCCTGAGCATCTGCTTCCACTGTGCCTTCCTCACTGGGGAACTCTTCCATTTCGCCATCTTCAGAATCTTCAGCACAGAAATCTTCTTCCATATGTTTTTCACTCTCCTGGTCATCATCTCCATCATCATCATCATATCCATCATCATCATCATCATCTCCATCATCATCATCATCATCTCCATCATCATCATCCTCGTTCATCAGTTTATTCTCACTATCAGCTAACTTGTCAAACTTCTCCTTACTTATCTCCATTTCCTCATCACTCTCATACAACCCAGATCCCGCCGATCCAGCATCGAGGGCTTCCAAAATGTAATCCAAGCCATCGGCCACGAAGGACATAGGAAGGTTCTTTTTGTTTTTCCTCTTGTTGAGACCAAGACAGCGCTCCAGCTTCTTTATCTCCCTGTCCTCTGCCTCGTTTGCTTCTAGCAGTGCTTTCTTCCTAGTCTCCTGTAGGCGATTCTTCTTCTTTCCTTGCTGAGACTCCATCTTTTTCGCTTTGGTTTTCCTTGACGCTCCTGGTCCAGCAAAACCGACTTCATTCTCCGTCTGAAAGCGCACTCTTTTTTGTACTTTGGTTTCGGTCTTGTTTTCAACAGGAGTTACATTTTTCTGTTGGTTCTTATTAATGTTTCCTTCGTCTTTGGGGAGCCGTTTCATTTTTGCTTTTTTGAGCTTTCTCTTTTCCCTACGCACTTCTTTTCGGCTTTTCTTTTTAACGTAACTGAGTGTCCGAAACTCATCGGCACCGCTGCCACCAGTCTTGTTTTGAACAAATTCATCAATTGAGATCATAAATTTCTTCAACTTTTCCGTGTCTCTCTTTCCTTTTGATTTTCTTTGCACTTTCCCCTTCATCTTGAAGTGAATTTGAATAGATAGAGTAATACGCTGAAATGTTAAACGAGACTAAATTAAAACTTCAAAATAAAACGACCACACGTGTTGCAAGTATCGGCTACATACAGCCTATTGCTGTCGCAAACCGGTTATATACATATATAATGTCGCCCACCATTGACAATAGATATATATATATAGTTTCATTTCATATGTACATATATAGTTACCTATATATATATACACAAGTACATGCAATCAATTACTTGCCTATACATGTGCCGTTCACTCACACACTTTCAATGACTGAGTTCCTGTCGTCATCATTTTAACCGGATGTGATAATTGTCTATTTCCGGTTGCCTCGGTCGTACAGTGAAGTTAGCTATACTGCTGTTCTGCTGCTGGTGTAATTGACCAGAAATCTTATTGCTGGTTTTATGACATATGGAGCATTAAACACCTTTTATTAGTCAATTTAAATTAGTTTCAGATAATTAAATAATTATAAATATTGGAATTGAAAACACGATACTAAATACAAAATTTCATCTTGGTATGTATTTCTATATAGTACGAAGTACTGCTGATAGTCTTGTTGCCCATGCCTACAAATGCTTTTCGAATATTTAAAATTCACATTATTCATAATATCAGCTCACACATTCTGCCCATTCTGTTAAAAACAGGATTTTTAACAGCACCTGTTCCAGATCACAACTATGGCGCGGAGTTGTGACACATCACCCCCTCCCCCATCCCAAGTCGAGGTTTGATGACGTCGTATATTTTGAGGCGGTTCACGGCGTCGATCGAGCTTCGAGTCTCCGATAGGAGAAGATAGGAAACGGGCGTAACTGCTGCGGAGACCGTTTTTCGGATGCGACTAGAGAGCGTTTTCATTTCCCGACACTCGCTGTGCGTCGTGTACAAGTGGTTATATGTGCCCGTGCAATATGAAGAATGGAAGCAGACGATGTGACTATCAGAGAGCAGAATTTCCACAGCCAAGTCCGAGAGTATATCGTAAGTAAGACGCTAACCGTTAGTTAGCTAGCTAGCAATAGGGGCGCGCACTTCGCATATGGCATGTAAAAACTTAGAGAAACGAGCTTTGAAATGCATCATTAGGAAGGAAACGGTGCATTTAATATGTCCTGATATTTAGCTACTGAACTGTAGAGTTTCCCTTCCTAAAGGCATTCCTACTTCATCGTATTCAATTTTATGAAGTAAGTACCGTTAGAATATGGACGCAATGCATGATTTGTGAAAACAGTTGCAAGCTTAAGAACTCCAAAAGGACATGCAAGATACGCTTGTCCACACTCTATAATAAATAATAAACGTCGACCTTCCCTACCATTTGAAAATGGGTTTAAACAATCCATGATACAAGCAGATTAAAACGCGAGATTCCCCACCTACATGTTTTGGGTCCTCGGTGTTGAATCTAGATGAGATAACGGATGTATAGTCTGCAAAACAAAGGCATCGTAGGCCTTCCCACCACCCTAAGTACACACCCCCTCCCAGGATGCCTTTAGGCCAGATTACACCCCGGTCTGCGTGTTTGTTATACCCCAACGTACGAATAGTCTTAATGCTTCATTTTCCAATGTAACAAAAAGCAATGGTTGACCATATTCATGCAGATTCTAACCTATGCAGAAGGGGATTTAATTCCCTCCATGTCGCTGTGCAAATGCCATTTTCTGTCCTCTGTCAGTGAAATCAGAGCTGACTGTTGGCAAATTGAATTTTGATATCCGCCCCACCTGCTGTTTACCACGTGGGTCCATCTGTATGTATTGGTTCACTAATTTAATGCATATGCTTGCTTATTCTCCCCCCCCCCCCGCCAAAATTTGTGGCTGGAATTGGTTGGCTCAGGCTAATACAGAATGCCGGGCAGTACCTTAAGCTTAGACTTGTATATTGTTCTATTTGCATTGTTAAGCCTCTGTATGGGCTGAGGTGTATTTGTACCTGTTAATTCACAGTCGTGTTGTGAAGGCGAAATCCAGGTAAATACTTTCTCTCCCCTGGAAGTGTGAATTTCCCAGTTTGTAAACCCGTGTCCTTAACCACCAAGCTTGCAGGCCTACACTTATGTGTTGTTCTCAATTTCAAGTAATGGGCCTTTAGGAGAAACTTTAGGCCTGCCGACCTTCTAGAAAATCTGCAGGACTGCATTATGGGATGGGCCGACTGGTTGCCAACAAGATCCTGGTGAAGGCCCTTGCCAAGGAAGACTGACGGAGGTCGGTCTGGATAGCTCTGATAAACCCAGAAGAGGAAAAATCTCTGCCTGGTTTTCCCTTCAGATTCTGACCCTCACTCCAAACCAACATAGATCTGAGGCTGTCGGCATGCCATGTCAAAGATTTCTTGAAGTTGTGTTTTTGATGAATGTCCCGTTGATTTTGTGGCAATGTGGTTTTACTCTGTTCTCGTAGTTTCACTTCTCGCTATTGCTCAGATAAGTATTTGACTCGGTGGTGGAATGAGGAAGACTGGGGCAGGAGAATTGCACCTGTCATGCCATGAAATCTTGATAATGGCAGGAGAGCAGGAGATCTTATCCTCCACCAGAAAGTCACTCACCAATTGCATTTTTGGTTCACTACTCTAAATATAGCCCAGTCGTGTACTTAACACTGTTTACATTATGGCATGTGTGTGCTCTGAGTGCCACAGTCTCACATTTCAGCCTCCAAACCGTGCCGGACATTTGCGGTGAAAGTGAATGCGAGCTTTTCATGTGTCACACAGCTCACATGACATTTTTGAGATATCCATTGCTTGGTCTCTCTTAGGCAGAAGCTTAACTTGTACGACACGGTTGTAAATACTAACCTGAGATGTTGGTGTAGATATAACTTGAATCAACATTCTGCAAACCCAATGCATGTTGTAAATCCAGAACATCAGGTGAACGTTTCATGCGGGCCCCAAGGCTTGAGTGAGTCTTGCCTGACGTGGAGAGAGAGGCCGTCATTGCAGTCTCGACGTTCGTATTTAGTGTTTAATCATACTACAGCGAGTCTCCAGCCCTCAAAAGGTGACATTTCAGCAGGGAGTGATAAAAAGCTGCTGTAATGTGGAGCTTCTCCTGTTTCAGATGGTCTGCTGCATGTTGGGGTCTGTGAAGACCTGACTCGTAAAAGCTGATCTGTCCCTTGTTGTCCTGGCCGTTGAGCGAGCGGCACGCTGTCCTTGCAGAGAGGAAGCCTGTGTACTCTGCAGCTAATGCAAACCTCCCACACAAAAACTTTCCCAGGAAAGATGAAAAAAAAAAAAAGTTTTGGATAAGTAGAATAGCATTGGTATGAAAAAGGTAAGGACATCATATAAAATTGTAATGCAATATGCAGCCAGTTTTTATTCACCTGCATTCATAGTACTCTGTTTTATTAATGAATGCATGTTGTTTCACAAGTCAGAGCTGTAGACTGCCACCATTTAGTTACACTTCGTGATGGTGCGACTGTTTGGAGACAGTGTGACAAAATTTTATAAGTAGGTGCACCAGTGTGACATGCACACATGCCCCCCCCCCCCCCCCCCATTTAAAAAAAAAAAAACTATGGACATGCATCATGTGAAACACCTGGAGAGAGAACTGGTGTGTGTGTGTATATGTGTGTGTGTGTGTGAGAGTGAGAACCAGGAACTTCTATCATGTTCTGATCTCAGGAACTCTGCATGGCTGCAGTTCTTTGGAAGTACTGCTGGGTAGGGGCTTATAGTGATAACCTGCTGACCGTGATAGGCATCGCTGTTAACTTGGAAGACGCACGGAAGTGCAGGGAAAAGAGATATGGAGGACCAAAAATTGACCAGATGGAATTTTTTTGTACTTCAGTTGTTTTAATGAACTCTTTTCTTCTTGCGTCTCCATATTTCTGCATCTGAAAAATTGATCGATTAACCAATGTATTTTTGTCTATTGCTGGTGCTGCCGGTGAAATTTGCTAGTGCTTATTAGTGGAATAATGTTAAATAGTTTTTTATTCTGTGGAAAATGAAAAACAGATCTATTGGCCTGATTTGGTAATATAACATTTCGTGGGTCATAAAAATAAAATATAAATAAAAGCATGTGTCCCATTTTGATCTCGATCGATCCCCCCAGTAACTAACACATAACTAGGAAAACAATTTATTCATAATCCATTGTTTTGGGGTGGCAGTGTAGCTTCCTATGAAATTACATATGAACTTTAACCTACAAGCTTTTTGCATCTCCCATGCTCGTTTTAGCATAAAGGTCCCGGTTCCTCTTGTGCAGTGGGAAAGCGACCTCGGAACCAGGAGCTAGGTTCCTGACTTTTGGTGGCAAAGTGCCTCATGAAAAACCCATGAAGCACAACAAAAGCTAGAAACGTAATCTTTGCAGGGACAGATGCACTGATGCAATATCGACTGACCACATACCTTATGCTTAATTTGGTGTTTGTTTTAAAAAGCACCGTTTAACTTTTTTTGTTTCCCCTTAAGCATTACTTTGTGACTTTGTCTTTTATAAAATAACATCACACTGTTCTTTCTGTAAATTATCTATTTATTTCCAATCCATCAGTAATACAATTAAGACAGAAAAAACATGAATGTGTTGTATTGCATGTTGATTTAACCCTTGTGTGACTCCTGTGTGACCTTCAGCCCCTCACCCCTGTCTGTCCAATGGAAGATTAGGAGTGCTACCAAACTTTAGTCCTTATTTGGAAATGCTGGTCCCCCAGTCGTGCATCTCGGCAAGGTCTGAGTCAGGCAGCACACACATTGTACCTGTTTGAACCTCAGTAAACTGTTTGATGCAACACCGGTATGTTTTATGTTCTAATGGCGTTCACTCTTGCTGTGAGACGTGTACTTACCCGCCGTCTCTTCCATTCTCTCTGCAGATATGTTTCCTGCTTTTTGCCGTCCTGTACATTGTGTCCTACTGCATCATAACGAGATACAAGAGGAAAGCTGGTAATTCTTCTTTATCTCGTTTTCCTCCCTCGTTCTTCCATCCATCAGCTTGGCACCCCCGAGAGGCTGGGGGGTGATGCGGCAGTGCGTCTCTGTAACCCTGAGTGAGCAATCCGTGTTAGTAGATGCCATGTTTCAGTCCTAAACACTGGAAGACCTTTTCCCTCTGTGTCACCATTCTGTGTAATTCCCACTGTAAATGCTGGTTTTAACTGGTGATTTGTTGGTCTGTATTTAAACTGGGTTAACCTTAAATCCGACCAGTTATATGGATGGCTAAGCAGGAAGTCCTGCTTCATGATACAGGCCCGCGGTCAGTAGAGGATTCCGGTGGTTCTTATTCACTCTCAGAGCGTGGGTGCGCTGGATGAGAGTATCAGAGGGTCTGCTTGTAGAAGGAGGCTTTTAAAATGCAAGGTATCATTAAAGATGCATCATGCTCCTTCACAGCTGTCTCTTCTGGTCTTGTCCTTTTACATAACTGGGTGACATCAGCAGACAGATATGCTTTAAAAAAAAGATTCACTTCATTAGGCACTTTGAAGCATGTACACAGACGTTGAAGCATGTAGAAATGGTACCAGGACATTTTAATGAGAGATTTTATGAATAAAGTCAAAGCTCATTTAGATTAAAGCAGTCGACGTTTTGTTAGTTTTCACAAATTTACTTAAACCGAATCAGTTTTTCTGGAAACAGTATAGACGTTCGTCTACTTACGAACTTTCAAATTACGAACTTTCTAACATACAAACAAAGAGGACTGTAAGTCCAGATTGTGAACATTGGGCTCCCGTTTCCTGTCTGCAACATCAGTTTTTTTTCTGCATGCCAATTCTAGGTAGTACGACTTCTGGCCGCTACTCCCGCCGTGCAGCAGTGTAGCATGCATACTCCCAGCATCCTAGTTTTTAGTACTTGTGTATACCCATAAAATGATCTTGAATAACCATTTATGAACATTTCAAGTTACGAATGGCCATTCAGAACGCATCTCATTCGTCAGTAGAGGAGCGTCTGTATTTTAAAAAGTCTGCATTTTTAATTGCAAAGCCTGCTTTGTACTTATTCCTCAATATGCAATTGATGGAAAGCATTTGGCCCTTTTTCTGTTGTATGTCTTTATTTTCAGGAACTCTACAAACGTTTAGGGTGATATTTTGTTGTATTATGCAGTAATAACTCTTTTCCACCCAGACTGTTAGCAGACCAAGTGTTGTGTTTACCAAATTGCCTGTTTATTTTGGGAATTGTCAGAAATGTTACTTTTTAACTGATCTCTAACAAACAGTGTGCACACTTTAAAGTTCTGCTGGTCCTTAGCTGAATTTCGTTGGTGCATCGTTAACCATCTGAGATCACATGCTTGCGAAGATTTTAATTTGATTGGCTTTCTGAGAGTGCTACCCCAACCAATCAGCAGGCTGAATTTATGGTGTTTTTTTTTAAATAAAAAAATTTTTTTTTTACTAGTGCTGTTAAACATGAAATGTCATGCCAGAGGGCAGGATAAGGAAGAGGCGAATGAGTCATCTTGGATAAACAAGCTATTAAACGATGGCAGAGAAGTTGGTAGTCTTAAGTAAGCCTTACCCTGGTGATACAGGAAGATCATGGGCTGGATCCCTTCGCAGATGATGTGTCCTTGGTGATGGTCACTGAGGTGGCAGCTGAGCGTGCCAGTGAAATCATTGTCAGATTATATCTGGACCATCAATAATTTGACTGAATGGCTAAATCTGTCCAACTACTGATTCGTGTGCTTTTCTTTAGATGACCATGAGGACGAAGATGCCATAGTCAACAGAATATCGTGAGTACAGAATCCCGTGTTTCACCCCCCCCCCCCACCCAAGTTTAATTACAAAGGGTTTTTAATGCAAATCCCATTGTGTTTCTAATCTGGGTCCTTCATTGAAGCTGGTAGATGGAACGCTTGTCTTCTGGCCCTCGTTTGTTTCATCCGCTCCAGTGAAAAATATCCATTTTCCCACCTTTTAAGTGTTATACGTTCGTATGTCTGTGAAGGCGGGACGGAAGGATGAGTAAATGGATTAGTGAATGATGAACGGCGACTGACTGGGTTGGTTATAAGGCCAGACACCAATGTCCATGTGGTAAGTTCCCCCTCATCACAGACTGGGGGAAGCCTCACGTTGTGCCTGAAGTCCGCCAACAGCCACTGGGGCCTCCCTGTCTGTCCTGTATGCTCCCAGGGCCCTGCGTGGTCTCCGGGCCCCGTTTTATGGGAGCCGAGGCGGCATGCGGCTGAGAGGAAAGCTGCCGACCTTGCGGCACACAGACTGGGCACAGATGGTAGCAGCCCCCTCGCAGACTGGCGGCGCCAGCTTGGCTATTAGATAATTCCTGTGGGGTCGGAGGCCCCGTTCCAGCATGGCGGAGCTCAGCCAAGGCTAAGAGCAGCGCGGCAGTACTGAGGCCTCCCCAGCCCGGCACACGCTGGCGGGACTCACAGCTTTATGGACACGAGAGGCCTGTCTCTGTGTCTTTGTTTGCCTGTGATTGAGAGAGAGCGAGACACACACTCAGTCTGTCCGTGTGTGTTTGTGTGTCTCCCTGTGTCTGTGTGTGTATCTGTCTGTATCGGTCTCTGTGTGTGTCTGTCTTTGTGTGTGTGTGTGTGTGTGTGTGTCTGTGTTTCTCTCTGTCTGTCTCTCTCTGTGTCTGTCTTTCTGTCCTTTGCAGTAGGAAAGTACCCCTTGCATTCGAGGACACTGGTCAACCCCCACAATGACTCAGATCCCCCCCCCCCCCATGTGTGGTGCCAGTGATGACTCAGCCCCCCTCTCCACAGGCTGTATCTGTGCACCTTCACGCTGGCTGTCTCTGCGGGGGCCGTGCTGTTGCTGCCTTTCTCCATAGTCGCTAATGAGATCCTGCTCTCCTTCCCCAAGAATTACTACATCCAGTGGCTCAACGGCTCACTCATCCATGGTCAGTAGCCCGCACCTCCACCTGCCCCCCCCGCATGGGGGCAGCCTCTCACAAATCACTTTCTTCCAGCAGTTCCTCCGTTCTTTGTACCTATGACCTTTGGCCTTGGGTTATCACTGACAAACCCTAATTTTTAGAATCACTACCCCCATCCGCACGCTTCAGACCTTGTTTTTGCAAGCATTCCTCCACCAGTGTGTAAGAAATCAGAATGAAAGAACAGGGCAAGCACCAAGTAGGTCTATCAAAGTGCCACTGAGGCAAGTCCATGGACACATTTCACTTTAGGCGTTCTGTTGTTGTTCAGCGATGTTGTTCCTCTTGTGCTGTGAGAGCATCACCGTGGCAGGAGCTTGGCACCCTTAAGCTAAACTGTGAGCCATGCAAACGGGTGGGTTAGGATGAGGATGAGGAGGAGTCCGACTGTGGATTCTGCACAGAAGTATTAATCAGCCTTTAGCATCATGAGCCTTGTTCGCCTGGCATGGTCCATAAGCACTGAACCATGGTCCCGCGTCCGCCTCTGTTGGGGGTTTAGCAGGTATAGGTCAGGTGCCGGTCAGTCACCTGTGTAAATGTGCTCTCAGACAAACGCTGGAGCTCATTCTTTTAACTCCCTTTAGGCAAAGATACCATTTTCCTGGTTCTTTAAAAGAGGTTTTTAGTAAAGTCATGCTGGAGGTTTTTCTTAAACTTCTTATCAAAAGCAAATCTAAAGCCTCTGGAAATGAAGATGCCCACTGATTCCTGTGGGGAAATTCTCTCTTCACCTGCTCTGTCCTGCTCTCCGTGACACACAAGCAGGTGACCGCACGCTTGCCAGCAAATAGCAGCCATCTGTAGCAGCACCCAAGGAGCTGGAGGGGGGGGGGGGGGTTAGGGCTTTGGTCAAGGACCCCCCTCCCCCCCCCAGATGTGCCAAGGCTGGGCAAGAAATTGGCGACCTTCCGATCACAGGCCCCAAGGATTAGCCCGAGCCTTGTCCTGCTCATAATGTAGAATGTTTTAACCGTCTGTAATATTTTAGTTATATATTTTTTTGTTATTTAATCTGTTTTAATTTTCTTATACTCTCCATAAATGTAGCCCTAGTTGCTGGCATGGTGTTAATCACCTACGTAACCAACCGACTTTTCGTTGTTAAATGGCCGAAGAATGACCTTGAATGACCTTCCAACAAGAACAACCTTGAACGTCTTTAACTGCTTAAGGGCTTTTAAGGGTTTAAACACTGAGATGCAGCCGATGAGTAGGTTGGAAAATTTCCTTGGCTCAGTGTCAGCTGCTCAGCCAGATGTACAAACAGTGTGCGGTGAGGGAGCAGCACCGGGCAGCAGCCCTTCACTGTGAACGCATCACTGAGTTCCAGCCACAGTGCTCTGTGGGGATTTTTGTTGGCCTTTTTTTAAATAGCCACAAGGTGGCATCAGAGTTCAGTATACGCTGCTAACCTGCTGGTTAAGCTCAGGTGCTTCAGGCGTTTGCCCCTCGTTTCCCCTTATTCTGTGCTTCACTCCGGCTGACGTTTAAGCCCCATTTTAGTTCAGTTGCTTTGGTTTGTAAGAGACGATCTTTCGATGCTCGTCGCTAACTACACCCTGTGACTGGAACCTGCAGGCTGCTCTGTTTACCAGTACCCCTCCAGTGCCAGCCTGGGTCTCTCTAAGATAACCCTCTTCTTGCAGGCCTGTGGAACCTGGTGTCTCTCTTCTCCAATCTCTGCCTCTTCGTGCTCATGCCCTTCGCTTACTTCTTCCTGGAGTCAGAGGGATTCGCCGGATCGAAGAAGGTATGGAGATCTGCTTTCCTCATTGATGTCTTAAAGGTCAGCATCGAATTAATGTAATGCTGTAATGAGAGAGAACTCATTTTTGCGTAATCGGTGAGTCTGTCCCTTTTGGATCTCTGCTTCCACCTCATCGACAGTCCACTGTCGCCCCCCCTCCCCCCCCTCCTCGTTGGTGGAATGAGCCCTCAGTACCCGTCTGAAGTAGATTTAGTACTTCCCTTCTCACCCACAAATAACTGCCCAAAAATGAAATATGGGACTTTATACTTGCGTGCATTTTTACCATATTCACAGTAATTTCTCAGTTTGTAACACATTGCTTCGTTTACCTATTACAAGTAAACTGGATATCATCATCATCATCATCATCATCGTCGTCGTCGTCACCATCATCATCACAGTGCGCCTTTAGTCACAGCTGCTTTGTCTCCTGCTCGTCTGAATGTCCCTTCTTCACTCAATCTGTGCTCCCTGCCTTTCACACATGTGATGCTGGGCAGCCTTGAAAACCCATGATGACTAAATCTGAATAAGTTGATTATCACGGTTAGCTCTTAACATTAAGTTAAACTGCTTAGCAACATAGTAGAGTTTATGTTGATTTTTGCGCTTTGATTGCTTTGCAGCACTTCCTTACCAATCTAATGACAGTTTTACCCTCACGTACATATAGGAATTGCGCAGGGGAAGCTTTAGGTTAGATTTAATTAATATATGGGTCCGACACCAGGCCCCCCTTGGAACCTGAACTTCAGGTTCAGCAGGTTCAGCAGTTGTGTGCTTTTCTGCCTTTAGGGGGTCTGACAGTGGAGATCGTTGGGGTTGCAGCCTGCAGCTGTCAGTGGTATGAGCCTCGGATGCATGACCTTCCATAGAGCTGTATCAGGGACCCAAATGTGGACCCAGTCGGGTCCTGACCTGTGCAGATACTCCAGGCTCGGCACACGTTAACTTTCCAAATGTAACTGTCCGTTAATGCAGCTGTTCTAGTCGCTGATGAAGGCTTTGCTGGAGAAAGCCAGCAAAAAATGTTCCATGCGTGTGAGACCTCACTCATTTTTGTAAATATCTGGTGGTCTTTGGTGAAATTATGGCCCCTTTCAACCGTAGAGTATTTAACTCCATCCAGCTGAGTTGTTGAACGTTCACGGAGCGGAATGCTGGATTTGCCACATGGCTGTTCGCCGCGGTGCCACCCTGGGAAATGCCCCCGCTCCCCCGTCGCCTGCATCATCGCGGGTGAAATTCGCCGTGACGACGGGGAGCCGGGCTGTGCCGCTTTCACAGTTGGCCAGTCTGCCTCACGCTTAGGCCTGTGCCAAGGCGGGCGCCGAAAATTAGGCTCACGTGGTGTGTCTGTTTCCGGACCAATTTACCGTATATGCCGCCTGTAGCCTGTCTATCTGTCTGTGTCTGTCTGTCTCACCATATTTTATTTTTTATTATTTATCCTTCAACTCTTTTGGGATAATACAGAGGTTTTTACTATAAGCTTTGTGTTGGAGACAGACTTTGTCTCCCTTGCCTTTCTTCTTCATTGGAATTTGACTTCGAGCACGTTGTGATGGTGACTGGACAGTAAAAACCCATTGGTTTCCGGCCCCGCCTCAGGATGTGTGTGATTGGCGGTCGTCCTCAATCTTGTTGTTCCTCTTTTCCTGCGTATCTGGTGCTGGCTGGTCATACAGCCTGATTCAGTCAATCTACAGCCCAGCCACTGCATATGCTCTCTGCTTGAAGATTGTGGGGGTGGGGATGGTGCTGGTGGGGCGCATATATATATTTTTTTTCAGCAGCACCCTGGAGACAATCCTGAATCGTAATCAAAACACATGCGGGTCTCGTGCTGCGGTGGGAGTGAACTAGGCAGGGTGTACGTGACGTCCTCATTCTTCTGTATGGAGGTGGTCTTGGATGTCATGTGTGTCTCCTGACTGTGAGCGAGATGCCAGGCCCACTGCACATATGACCCGCCCCCTTGTCCCTGAGGCTCTCCCATTGGTCTGCGGGGAGTGGGGGTTGCCCTCTTATTACCTAGATACTGGCTTTGTTCAACAGCCACAATGGGCCGCCTCGGTATTGCAAGTCAGTAGCCCCCAGGACCGCGTTTCCCAGGCTTCTCTGTGTGTGTGTGTGTGTGTGTGTGTGTGTGTGTGTGTGTGTGTGTGTGTGTCTGTGTCTGTGTGTGTGTGGAGCAGTGTTTACTGACGTAGCATCAGGTCAGGGTGCCAGAGCAGAGCCTCCCCTTTAATGGCCGGGACGCCCTCAATGCTAGTTGCCATAGAAACATTTTGGCTCGCCAAGTGTTTCTGAAGGTATACATTCGTTTTTCTTTTTCTCCTGTTTGCTGTTTTGTGGCTTGAATCGATGTTTGGCTCCAAGCAGAGCTGGTGGGGGGGGGTTATACTGTGAGGTGATGCCCCCCGCTGTCCGACCCTACAGTGCTGGTGAACATGGGCCCATGCATTGCCTCTCTATATGCACTGTCTCTGTCGACAGGGAGCGCTCACACCATCCTGTTTCATCTCGGAATGCTTGGTGCCCCCCTGTTCTTTCTCTATGGGACTGTTTTTCAAACACAGCACAGTATAATATACAGGTAGCATCTCTGACAGCAGATCAGCAGTCAGGCCATCCTAGTGCCCCAGCTCTCCCGCCCCATCTGCTCTTACTCAGGTGCCGTCTGCTTTCTGTCAGAGATGGCGACCAGCTCCAGCTTCCGGTGAAGGACGCACTGCCCTGCCATCTGGTGTGTCTTTAGGTTAAATGCACAGCCACCCCCACCCCCCCCCAAAAAAAAAAAACATCTGGTATCAAGCCCCTCCCCCTGCATGGCTTGGCCCTTGGAGTTGGAATTCAACTGATGACCTGGTTTAAGACGTCTACTCTTCACCGATGCTGATGGTGATTTTTAAGGGTGTGAGCATCTTCTTGCTCTTTTTCATCATCTCCTGCAGGTGGTGCTATTTCCTCATTGCAGACCCATTCCCAAGCTGAGATGCCTTTGTGGTGCATTGTGAGGCACAATCACCACAGATATGAAGGTCATGGCTCTTTGCCTTCTCACTGTCCCTTCCTGTTGGAGTGAGAAGTGTGTGGCCTGTTTTCCCAGGATTCCTTGCTCCTACAAAAAAGTTCACAAATATCTGTTTGAGGTGGACTGCTCAATGCCGTCAGAGGATGAAAAACAAATTTCAAAAGTTACTGTATAGTGTAGGGGTAGCCAGTCTTATCCACAAACGGCCGGTGTGTCTGAAGGCTTTTGGGGTAACCTTTAGGTCAGCTGTTCAAACCCAGGTGTGAGGACCCTTCAGTCAATCAGTCCTCTAATTAGTGACCCAGTTAGGGAGCTGCAATGAACCTGCACACACACCAGCCCTTTGTGGATAAGATTGATCACTCCCGGTATAGTGTATGTCTGTCAGCACGTGTTTGGTTATACACATTTATTTTTTTATATATATATCTCAAACAGTTGTATATTAGCGGTTGTATATTAGGGGTTGTATGTAGTTGTATATTAGCGGTTTCCTGTATGCAGAATAAAACATAAAATAACCCCCTTAATCTTTTTCCAGTTTTAACTTGGCAGTTCATAATCTGGGTAGTAAATTTCATTGTACTTGTGTAAACCACTTGCACAATGACAAAAAAAAACCCCTCTTTTTTTTTTTTTGAATGTCATTTTCCGTTGAAACAGGCAGCCTGTGCCCCCCCCAGGAGAAGCGTCGCCGTCCTATTCTTGTCCCGGCCTCCCTGAAGATGGGGCCCGTTTACCCCGTGATCTCTGCCTTCCCCGCGATCTGTCTTCTTCGCGTTCCTCCGTGCGGCTGCGGCTCTCCGCTGCTCCCTGGCTATTAATAGCCCCGTCGTCGTGCCACATCCGAGCGCTGGCCTTTGATTGGCCGAACTCTGTCATGTGCTTATCACCTGAGGAGCGCAGGGCATGGCCGCTCCCCTGGGCACAGTCACATGACCTGGCATTGGGACAGCGGGGGTGGGTGTCCCGGACACCCCAGTGTGTCTGTATTTCTGTCTGTTGGGGTGGGGGGGGGGGGGGGTGTTCCGGCATATATTCATAGGCCCTCTGAAACATGGTGGTAACTACCACACTCTGCCTCATCTAAATAGATGGTATGCTGAGCTTCATAAAACACTCAGGGGGGTGGGGAGTCCAGTCTGTGTCCTGTTAACATGCAGATGCTGCTTAAAAAAGGGGCAACCCCCTTCTCCTCTCCAGGTCTTTAAAGGGGGGGGCTGCATGTTTAGCTCTCACCAGTGCTCTGATGTGGGCTTGGGCACGTAGGCAGGGGAGACATAGTGTAGGGCTGGCCATCCACGTGAGCTTCCTCCCCCCAGCTCCTGGCTTGCATTTGATGCCTCAACAGTCCCGTTAGACCTTGTGCTGATTTCTCGGGGTGGGAGTGGGGGAAGACGAATTGGGAGATGCTGATTGGGTCGTTGTGCACGTTTTAATGCAAAAGTGTTTGCGTTGCGCTCTGACATCACCTGCCTTCTCTTAGCTCTTACAGCTGGGATTATCTGGCACCTTTCAGTCTGCCCTCTGCATGCATGGCTGCCCGCTAAACGGCGCAACAGATGCTGTTAGCGAGTTAGCATCCCGGGGCCAAATGCATTCTGTGCTAACGTCCACCTGCCACTAGGTGGTGCCTGTTTCATTCTGTTGTCTGCCTGCTGTTAACTTGGCCCCCTTTTATCGACGGAGGGGGGGGATGTCCTTCAGGTGTCAGTCATCCTAGAGTGAAAGCTTATTGGCTGGCCCTCAGTTTTGGCTCCCGACCAATCCGACGCCAGTTGTCATTTCCTCTCTTGTCTGCTAGCAGCATTTTATTCATTTTAAAAATATTCTGGTTTACCTGAAGCTCACATGCCAGTAATGAAGACATTAGTACCTGTTTTTTCTTTGGTGCAAGTTATCAGTCTTAAAATAAATGAATGAATAAATAAATATGGAGCCCAACCCATCTGGCTCTAGGAGTCATATGTTGGTTCCTCACCTGAAGGGGTTTTCAGGCAGGAAACGTATGAATCTCTTGACTAATAGTCATGTGGAATAGGCCTGATTCTTGCTGCAGAGTATGTATGTGTTTGCGTGTGTTTGTTGATCGTATAGCCGCAGCTCTCCCTGTGGGCTTAGGGCTGTAACAGCAGACTACAGTCCCCGCACTGTTGGGATGTGACCTCGTTTGCCATGGTTGGTGATTCACATCAAGATAATGGGGCTTCTCTCCAAGGCCATGGGGCCCCACCATGTCATGCTGTGGTGCCCTTAACCTGGATTGTGAATAGCAGGGCCAGTGCGATTCCGTAAATGGTCTCTAATGACCTAACTGAGGTTGAGGTCACTGGTGGAAGCAAGGATTCTATTTACAGCAGAAAAGAACAATGGGGGCAGACACTTTAATGGCATGTGGATAATGTTCAAATAAATGTTTGTTTATTACAGAAAACAAAAATCTTTTTAACTCGCAGGCTGTTGTACTCTCTGAAAGTGTGTGAAAGTTATTAGCTTACAGATAGCAGTTTATGTTCAGGGTAAGCAGTCCCATAGAGAACTAGTCATGACATGACAAACTGTTCTGGATTTAGTGAATTGGTCTGGATGTAGAAATGGTGAACAGGCTCTCACATGGTGAACTGGCCCTGGTATGGTGCACTGGACGTGTCTTGTCTGTGCTTGGGGAATCTGCCGTTCCCACAGCGTTCCTATTTTGGCGGAGTCCAACTACAGCTGATGTCCGTTTGCTGCTTTGTTTATGAATTTATGATTTAGTTTATTTGAAAATGGTTGGCTTGGCAGCGCGTGCTCCGTTATTGACCTTGCGTGTTTTTGGCTTTCGCCTGCTGTTCTGTCTCGTGCATTTTTAGTGTCCCCCCTCTGCGCCCTGGAACCGTCGCAAGGTTTTAACCCCGTGGTTCTGTGTTGGGCTGGATATCGAGAGGATTTGCTCAGTCCCTATACTGACATGCAAACTGAAGACTAATCACTGACAAGAAGGTCCAGTGACATCATGCCCACTCAGGTCACATGACTGCATTCTGACCCCGCCCTCCTGTGCCAGTCGTCATTAACACCAAAGCTGTGATGCCCACTGTGTTCCTTTCATGTTAAGAGATTAATGTAGTCAACTTTCAGTATATTGCATCGACTCATGAGTGCTGATCGGGGGGCTGGATCTGCCCAGCCCTGCTCCGTCATTCTCGCCTGTGTGATTGACCTTACTAGAGCTCTGGGTGTCTACTTTGCCTGTCCCCTCAGGGCATAAAGGCTCGCATCCTGGAGACGTTTGTCATGCTCTTCCTGCTCGGCCTGCTCATCCTGGGCATCGTATGGGTGGCGTCTGCGCTCATCGACAACGACGCCACCAGCATGGAGTCGCTGTACGGTAAGGACCCCCACTCCAGCTGGCCGTGTTCTGGGTATCCTGTGGCTCTGCGCCAGTACTGGGCTTCGGGATTCAGGGTTTACCGGCACATATTCAGAGCAACGTAGAAAGATTTTATGCTACAGTTTGTATGGAGGGAGACAGGTGCATGCTGGGACATTAGGACAAACACAAAGGCCAAACAGTAACTACCCTGACATTGAAAATGAGAATTTTTTCCTCATATATGTATTAGGCAGATAATTTGCAGCACACGATAAAATAGTCTAAAACACCAAATTCTGGTTGGAACTGAGTTTTATATAAAATATATAGTTGCAGCGTTTTGTCTTTGTAGGGCAGAATACAGGACAAAGCGTAATATAGTGAAGCATGAGTACAAGACAAAAATATCAATATTAATAAATAAGTAATACGAGCATTAGGACGTGCAAGTAGACTATGGTGTGGTAAATAGTATCGGTAAAGTGTGGAAGCGGGCTATTAAAACTGCAGTGTGATGCAGTAGGTGGACAGGTACAGCTCACTGGGGTTATACCTTTGCTGGACGTTGCTGCTGCCTTCACGTCTCACGCAGTGATGTCTCTGCAGATCTCTGGGAGTTCTACCTGCCGTACCTGTACTCCTGCATATCCCTCATGGGAGGCCTGCTGCTCCTCAGTAAGTATCTCCTCTCTCCTCTGGGGCAACAGTCTTCGCAGACGTCAGTGGGGGGGGGGGGGGGGGGGGGGTCCGCAGATCTGAGATCACAGCAGAGGTGTGGCGACTTTGTGGTCGTTACCTTGTTGTCATTTGCTGCAGTCGCTTATTTTGTTAGCGCAAGACCTCAACAGCTATTTGCCTGATCTTTTTCAAACCTTGCAGACACATTGTACAGGTGAATGTTTGTAGCTAAAATTCCGAGACACATCGCAGCGAATGCGAAGCAGCGCTGCGTAGTGGCCGCGAAGGGATGGGTGACTGCAGAAGACACTTTGATAACTCAAAACGTTTGTGATTTGATTTTATTGCCACTTCATATAAACAATATGTGGATGAAGATCTACACCTGATTTCATTTTTGAGACAAATGGCGGCAAAATTGAAACATGGGCTTTCTGCTGATATCAAGTGCCGATCCAGTACCAGTGCTTAATTAAATTGTATGCCTCACTGTGTGGAAGTGACTGGGATCATTCTATTATATGTAAGGCAACGTCAGATTTGACTTAAACATTGCTCTAACTAACTCAGTATATTTATATACAGTTATATTTTGTTTTACAAAGTTATTTATTGCATTTTAAACATTTTGTAATTTTGGTAATTTTTTTACATAATACAGCTCTGGGGAAAAAAAATTGAGACCATAGCAAAAGTTTTAGTTTCACTCGTTTCTCATTTTATGCATATGCTTCTGTCTAAAATATACTATTTCTTGCAAATTTCGGCCTGGCTCTATGCTGCTCCTCATTAATGAAGGGCTTCTTCCTTGCTTCATGAGTCTTCAGTCCTGCTTCTAGGAGCCTCTCATGAACTGTCCTAGCAGTGCACTTCACACCACTTAATGTTTGCCGTTCTCTTTGAAGGTCACTTGAGGTCAGTCTCAGATTTATGAGATACTGTCAGATAAGTTAACGGTCATCTCTGGCATTTGAAAGTTGCTTCTGCCCCTTTACCTGGTCTCACTTTGGGGTGCGATATCGCAATAGTGGAGAGCGATATCTGCAGGGGACCAAGGACATATAGGGAGGCTCTGTGCGCACCGAAGTTAATCTATTGACACAGGCTGCAGTGACAGTCGCTAGGCAAAGGATAACATACAGAACAACATGTTGCACCAGATAAGGTGAAATTGCCAGAAAGTGGAAAAGTACGGACAGGGGCGGGGGCTGCTTGTAGAAGGAGTATAAGACAAACATGAACAACAAGGAAGTCGAACTCTGTGGGGGGTACGCCGCGTTGCAGAGTTCCCACATCGATCTGCAGGAATAAAGGTTATTTGACAACTCATCCACGCCTCCAGGTGATCTCTTCTCATCTACGGACCCGGTGGAGTCGGCGTACTCCGACACTGGCTGGTTTCTGGTCATTCCCAGTGTCTCCTGTTTCACCTTATTCTTCTGTACTGTGCTGTCTTAGAAACTTTGGGCCTGGAAGCAGCCTGCTGCTCTGTGTAGCCTTCTGACAGCAGAACCAGGATTTAAAAAAGTAGATTTTTAAAACATACAGTGTGGTCTTTTATTTTTTTCAGAGCTGTATTTATTTCTTTATCTGAAACCTGAATTCATTTATATCAGGGTTCTCCTTTCTCAGCTTGAAAGGTCCCCACAGAGGAACAAAACTGTGACTAGTGGTCATTTGGTTCTGAATAAATTATTCATCCAAAAAAAAAAAAAAAAACAAAAAAAAAAAACAAATGCTACCCAAATACCCTTACTTTTCATAACACATTGTGTGTTAAATTATAATCAAATAAAATGATCTGATTTAAATGGTCATCATTATTTTCCGCTAATCGGGTGATCACTATAACTATAACACGAGTAACACAACTGCTTAACTTTTAAGTATTTATTTAACATTAATAACATGCAAAAACAGTAATTCTCTAAAACCGGGGAATACATTGTTGTCATTCCAGCAGCATCTAGTTTATCTCCTCGTCTGACCGCTCTGCGTTATTCCAGTGTGTACGCCCATCACTATCATTGATAATGTACCCCCTGTCTGACTGCTCTGCGTTATTCCAGTGTGCACGCCCATCACTGTCATTGATAATTTACCCCGTCTGACCGCTCCGCGTTATTCCAGTGTGTACGCCCATCACTGTCATTGATAATTTACCCCGTCTGACCGCTCCGCGTTATTCCAGTGTGTACGCCCATCACTGTCATTGATATTTTAGCCCGTCTGACCGCTCCGCGTTATTCCAGTGTGTACGCCCATCACTGTCATTGATATTTTAGCCCTCGTCTGACCGCTCTGCGTCATTCCAGTGTGTATGCCCGTCACTGTCGTTGATATTTTAACCCTGTATGACCCCTCTGTGGTGTTCCAGTGTGTATGCCTGTCACTGTCGTTGATATTTTAGCCCTCGTCTGACCCCTCTGTGGTGTTCCAGTGTGTATGCCTGTCACTGTCGTTGATATTTTAGCCCTCGTCTGACCGCTCTGTGTCGTTCCAGTGTGTACGCCTGTTGGACTCTCCCGCATGTTCACCGTCATGGGCCAGTTACTGGTGAAGCCGACTGTAAGTACCTAACCTTCAAGCCATCAGCACACTTTGGGAAATTGTCATTCAGTCTGTCCCGGGGCTGACGTTTGTCTCTACCTTTTTGTGTGTGTGTGTGTGTGTGTGTGTGTGTGTGTGTGTGTGTGTGTGTGTGTGTGTGTGTGTGCGCCTTTTCTGTGAAAACGATGCAAATGTTGCATTGCAAATTGTTAAAGATTTCAAAAAAACTTAAGTGTCAATAAGAGACAGTCAGTTGGCTGCTTTTTTTTTTTGAAGTTTTTGAATTTTCCGGTATAAAAATGATCCTTATTATTATATAATGTCACAGTAATGCACTTGTTGCTGGAAGGTTTAAGTCTGAAGGCCGGCCTTGCTGTTGTACCATTAAATCAACTGGGTCACTACAGCAGAATACATGATTGGTGCCCCCTGCTGTGTCTGTGGCTTGATTTGCATCTCATTTTCTGCCTACAGATTCTCGAAGACCTGGACGAGCAGATCTACTGCATCCATCTGCAGGAAGAGGCCCTCCAGAGGAGACTGAATGGTACGTTCCCCCCACCCCCTTTCCTCACAGGGTGGGGGGGGGGGGGGGGTTCAGGCACTCTGAAATGAGGCTGCGGGGGGACCGAGGTTCCCGTCGTCACGGCGGTTACAGCACGGCCAGCTTGCTGATTACGGTATCATTGTGTTACGGTAGCGTTGGCTTCCCTATGGTTTAGCATGGGCTCTGACCTACAGCCTCCACCCACCCCCCTCTGGGACGCTGGGTCCTGGCTTGGTTCTCCTGCCTCTGTTGCCATTGGAATGGCAGACGCATGGAAACATGCGCGGAGCGTGACCAGGGTGGTGCATCTCAGCTTCCTTGGACCTGCACTTCTTGGACCATGATTCTGCGACTGGTACACCCCCCCACCCCCCCCCCCACCTAGTTTATCACAGTGTCCCATCAGGCTCCACACCCAGGTGACAAGTGGCTCCTGCAGGATTCACACCACTGTCTGCTCCTGCCCAGGCTGTGGGACGCCCTGGTTTGCAGTGACCTCGATGCAGCAGCGAATGCAGTGACCCTCTCACTCCCTAATGAGTCTTGGGCTTGCAGAACCCCAGCCCTAAGGTGTCATCAACCTCTCACTTGTTTTCCCTTAGTTTCGTCAGCTCTGTAACTTCTGTCTTTATATCCATCCAAGTCATCACGGTGCAGTTAGGATGTCGGGCCCGTTTGGACTGCTGCCATTACTGGACGTCATGTCCTGCTAATCGGGTCTCGGTCGAGTCTGTGGCCTGCTAGACATCAGCCGGGTCACTGAAGATGCGCTGGTCCTGAAATATAATTTCAGCACTGAACCCCACCCCCCAACTCACCTGACCATGTCCTTGTCAATGTCTAACTAGCTGTGCGTGTGTGAGAACATGTCTCTCTTCCCGAATCCCATGCAGATGTGGGTGGGTCAGGATTAAAATATTAAAATATATAAGCTTGATCAAAGTGATCAGCCCGTCGCTCCTGTAACGGAGATGAAAGGTGTTATTTCTATTGTGCGCTAGTAACAGTGTAACATCGAACTAATTGGTCTTGATCTGCCAGTCACCAGAGGGAATGCAAATGGAGCCCCCCCCCCCCCCCCAACTGTGCGCCAAGACCTGCGAGACAAAACTGAGTGAAGCGGATAAACGAACCTTTAAATGAGCCGCTCTTGCGGTTTTCCTGGAGAATCCCTTTGCGTCCTGCCCCCTCCCAGCCCCAACCAGTCGCAGCACGCGGCCTCCTTGACGAGACGGTGCTGACATGGGGGATTACTGCCACCCACTGGATTAAGGGTTTGATGAGATTGCTTAATGAACCGGGGGGGGGGGGGTTTGTTTTTGGCTGCTAACGTCCATAAATGCAGGTGCACCGGAGACATTTAACCCCGAAGCCTTTTTTTTTTTCCTCCGGATTCGTTCCGTGGGGCCCCCCGAAGGTATCCCTGATGGCTGTCTGTCCCCCTCCCCCAGGGACGGACTCCCACTCCCAGGAAAGCCCCCAGCATCTGCACCGAGAGCTGGACGGCATCCGGAGCCAAAAGAACAAGCTGGGTGAGTCTCTCCCTGTCCCCCCAGTCATGTGACCCCATCATGGCACCTCACTGGTCAGCCTGGTGTCCGCCAGGGGCTCCTGGTCTTTCTCGGCCTCCCCCAGGGATTCTGAGGGGCAGCTGCCAGGCCGAAAGGTGCGACTGATTTCTGGGTCTGGAGTCTCCTGGAAAAGCCTTCTGGACCCTCTGCAGTTAGATGTAGACCAAGGGGTTTCATTTGAAAAAGTATCTTTATTTCTTCTTTATTTTTCCCCCCTCAGATGACTGTTCTGTTGGGTGTGTTCTGCACTGTTGGGGGTGTTATTGATGGCAGCCGGTGTGCGGAAGGGGCGAGCGGGAGCGCAGGCACTTAGGATATTGGACAGGGAGGCTGGCTTTATCGTGCCCGGGCTTTTAGTGATGTCATTAATTAAGCGGCATTGTCCGCACGGAAAAGGCTTGGCATCGACGGGACGGCAGCTGGTTCTCTAGCAGAAAGAAGGTGGTGGTGGTAGGGGGGGGGCTGTGCCAAGCTGCCCCGAGTCTCAACAGCCAGATGTCGTCACCCCAGCGGCTGGAACTGTTAGCATTTAAGCTGAGTGCGGAGTGCAGGTTTAACCAAGAACTGAAACAGACCCAGGCCCCCTGTTCAAAGGGCAAACCAAAAGTCATATTAAAAAAAATAAATAATAAATAGTAGTTGGTCCTCCATACCTGCAAGGCGTGTAGGTCATATGTAAATATTGTGTATTTTGTACAAGGGACTAGAGCATCCATGGATTGTGTAATCAACCGCAGGTCCTGGAACCAATTCCCCAATGAAGGACGGCTGTATCCCTGTGAACCGCCCGTCTGAGCCTGCAGTACCCACAGACAGGTTGACTTACTGAGGTCTCATTTGCTGGGCTAGTTGTAGACGGAGGCCAGATCGCTTGCCGTGCCAATGGCGTGAATGCTGCAGAGCCCAGCTCGGTGATGGTACACCCCCTCCTGTTAGCTCGTGGTGTTCAGTAGGGCCCCATTTTCAATCGCGTTTTAATAGTCTTGTGTGTGATCCCCAAGTTTGTGTTTCGCCCTGGATCTGATAAGGAGCATTGAACAGCTCCTTGAGAATGAACACAGGTAAACTTGGCTCATGACTGACTCTGAGCTGCTGTTATGGGGGGAGTTATTAGTGATGGTAATTACTGAAGGCCACCCCCCCCCATCCCTCATGTTAAGACACGCATAAATCAGTTAATTTTCTCTGCACTTTATTTAGTCTTATTGCCTTATAACCCCAAAAGGAGAGATAATTAAAGACAATATGCGTTAATTTATGACACTTGTGCAATCAGTAATGCCTACCTCTGGGGCAAGCTCTGAGAACATCATGTTGATGCATACGCCTTGTTGTTGGGATGAGGCAGGGGGGGCTGAACCCCCCACCCCCCTTACATATCTGCCGGGATGTTTACAAGATCCTCTGTGATGTACCCTGTCTCACTGTCATTTCACTGCCAAGCCCCAGCCGTGACCCTGTGCGCAGTCTGACCTCCGTGTTCTCCTCTAATTCTATTGGTCAAGCTGTGTCGGCACAGCGATACTGATTTTGCCGTATCGTGTTTTTTTTTTTTTTTTTTTTTTTTTTTTTTTGTCGTCATCTTTCCCTGCAGAGAGGAGGAAGAAAGCGTCAGCGTGGGAGAGGAATCTGCTCTACCCCTTTGTCATGCTAATACTCCTGACTGGAACTGTAAGTGAACATGCGAGCTGTTCGCTCTGCCACGGGAGGGGGAGATGTGATGGCAGACCCCCTTCCCCCCACCCCCACATTTCACGGAACATGTCCGAGCCCCAGCTGCCGTGTCCTGGGACTTGGGAACCGCAGCGTCCCTGTTCCCAAGAGGTGCCTGCTCTCTGTCTGGCTTTACCCCTTGTCTCTCATTCGCAGCTACCTGCTTATAATTACCAGCTACCTGCACGAGTCTCTAATTCTCTTTCACTTTGTAATATTATTTCTTACTTTCTTAGTAGGTTCCTGTATCCTGGGTGACTCGCGGCTTGTAATTTTTCAGGTAGCAGAGCTCAATTTCTGTGCCTGAGTGAACTGTCTGAAACCTCATATAACTTTGGGGTGTGTGTGTGTGGGGGGGTGTGCCTGGATGCTATGAGCCTCTGTCCCACACTCTTTATGAACATTGTCCTTGGGGACCCTCCCAGCTCTCAACACACTTTTACCAAACAATTATTCTTGATTGTTTGGTTGGTTCTTGATTGATTCTCTCGTTTTTGTCTCAGGTTTGGGTGTTATTACAAGGTAAAGAGGCTTATGACAGTGATTCATAAATAAATGTGAATGGTATGAGATTTATCATTGAATACGTGTAAACGTACTCAGTCGAGTTATGGTTATAGCTTGAAGTACCAGTAAGGCAGACGACACCCCCGTATGGTGCCTAGGGTGACAACACCTCTGCTATGCTCTGTGCTGCTTCTGTTACTTCCGGGTCAAAGCCTGGGGGGGGGGGAATTGTGGACCATGCCCAAAGCACCTAGGGCCAGTTTGAGTCTGGTTGAACGTATATATGCAAGAGTAAATCAACTGCTAATGATCTGCGTGTCTTAGTCCCACTTCAAGAATTCGTTTTAGTACAATTTTCAATTGGACTAACATGTTTACATGTATTTTAAAAGTCAGGTTTTAGTTGGACTAACACAATAATTAGATTTTTGTAGTCAGTAAGTTTCCATGCATACTATTGCTGTCTCTTGGGGCCAGCATCATGAAGCCGGATTTCTTGCTTAGCTGGATAAGTTGTCAGATTTATGGTACCCCAGTTCAGATGAACTTTATCATTGTTCACTTACATTTAACCCAGACTAGAGAGCTGCACAAGGACAAAATCTATCCTCATTCCCATCTTTCCTCGTTAAAATCTAAACCATCCCCACCTTTGTCCGGCATTCACCAACACACCAAACAGCACAGTAATAACAATAACAATATCTGTATTTGCCCTTAAATATCTTAATTATTAAATTATTCACTCTGCACTTTTGTCCACAAACAAATTTATTTTGCATTATTCAGGCCAAAGTATCCGAACACTATTATTCTGAAGAAGAAAGTAACTTAAGAACCTTTGCTCGCGTCCCTTCCATGTTTGAGAGCTCTATGCATAGTAGCACATTTCCTGAGTATTTAGACAAATTGTTCTTCAGCAGCCCTGTATAGCCCAGGCTGCGCTGCCTCCAGTCGATGTTCGGGTGAGAAATAATGTAACAGAACAAATGGACTTGGAATTAATATAGCAGATAGGCCTATAAGAATACATATGCATATACGAGCAATTTCATTACCATTACCGTGGTGGTTACTATACATTTTATTACCTCCCCCATGGGAATGCCATGAAGATCCTCTCCATTCCCGCTGTTACTGTGGAATATTTTTATTTTTTCCCACATTCCCGGTGGATTTCCATGGATTATCTGCAGTATTACCACTTTCTCCGTTCCTGTGTCGCCCTCTAGCCCCAGACTACCTTCAGTCTGACAAGTAATCTGCCTAAACGCGGAATCCTGCTTTGTGACACAGCCCCTGAGAAGCTCCCTGTCCTGCCCTCCCCTTTCTGCAGGCCATCTCCGTGCTCCTGGTCGCCCTCAACATCCTGTACCTGCTGGTGGACGAGACGGCCATGCCGAAGGGATCCAAGGTGGGCCCTGGCCTTTCCCCCTCACCATGGTGCTCCTTTTGTTTCGTTTCTTTTATTTGTCTGTCGCCGGTTGATGATTAAAAACCTAATCAGTTGTGCACGCAGTGTTCTGGAAAGTTCTCTGTAAAGGAGACAACTATATATTTGCACGGATGAATGTCGAAGTCTGGCTTGATTTTATATATATATATTTTTTTTTAATTATTTATTTTATTTTTATCTAACGGTTTTATCACTTTTTGTTTTTGTGTTTTTAATCCAAACTTCCCGACATCATTTCAAAGGGCCGTGCAAATTAAATCGGATGCATGTCTGAAGTCTACAGCTGCTGAACGTTTAAAAACATTTACACATTTCCTGACAGCTTTTTTTATTCCCCCCCCCCCCCCCCCAGATACCAGGTTAGGGATTTACCTTTTTAATAACTATCTGTAATTTTACGTTTTGTCCCTTCGTGTTTCTGTACTGCCTGGATGCCTCTGACACTGTGTAAAACTAGACATCAGCTTTTTTTTTCATCCCATACGTAAAGCCAACAGAAATTATCATATTTTGTTTCTTTTTTCCCTTGTGGCGAATGCCCTCAATATTCCACGTATTTTGAGAGTTATTTTCGTTGGCCTGACGCTCTGGAGAAAATCCCCCAAATTACGGCTGTCAGGTGGTGTCAGGTTTGCCTGGCGGCTCTTTCCACAGCGGCGGCTCTGCGTGTTTGATGATCCGCTTGCTCGCCTCTGATCTCGCGGGCCCCGTTTAGATGCCGGCCCGCGTCGCGTTCAAGGGCACCGTCTGCCATCTGCGTCGGCCTGCTTCAGCTGGGGGGGAACTTTCCTGTTTGTTTGTTTATTTATTTATTTTTTTTAGCTGTCCCTTCCTCATGCATATTAAAAACGGGGAAGAAATGAAAGTCAAACTCTCCGGACGAACAGAAGCCATCGCTTCTCTGGTTCTGACCCCTCCTCACCAGCAGGGATGCTGTTCACCACCTCTTATTGGTATTGTCTAAATAACGTTGCTGTATGCGATATTGGGTTTCACACCCAGGCCCTGAAAACATTGAGCTGCCAGTCAATGTGTGGCTTCGGAAATGGGCCAGCGTGGCTGTTTATGCACCCGCTAATCCCTGCCCCCCCCCCCCATGCGTGCCCGCCAAATGCTCCTGTTATCCTCCATAAAAATGGTTGAAAGACTTCAAAGTACAGGAAGGCCAGCACACCTGACGGATTGTGGTGGGCTTTGCATCTGGGAGCTAGGTTTCGCGCGGGCCGGCCAGGTCTCCTTCCTCAGGATCCACCTTTGTGAGGTGGGGGTGGCAGGGGAGCAGGAATGAGGCAGGAACTGAGGGCAAAGCTGGCTGCTGAACGGGGCCCCGGTAGCCAAGGTTGGCGCCCCAGAGTGGCGGGCACTGGTTAACCCCAGGTCCTCTGTGCTAAAGCCCTGCACTCTGCTCATCTGCACTCTGTAGCCTGTCCTCTGTGTTTCATCATTTGATTTTATTTAATTACAAATGTTTTTTGTCTCGAGCATCAAACATAGCCGGGTACCTTTTCAGAGCCTCCTTCAGAATCTGTTGAAGTTGCTAATTTTTTAAGTTTTATTTTAATTTCTTTCTGGATGGTTCTGCATCTTGCCTCTCCTCTCGCTTCCCCCACCCCACCAGCCTCAACAGCGGAGTTCCCTTGAAACACTGTTGTGCAACGTGATCGGCAGCTATGCCAAGAAGTCGAACAAAAGCAAATATTTCTCAACAACTAAGTTCAAATGAAAATCTCAGCATTTGCTGAAGCCTTTGTTTTTGTTTTGTTTGGTCTCCTCATACTGACACGCATTGAAGCCGCATTACCCTTATCACATAGCGTATGGCTTTTTTTGTTTGAACACCTGTTCAATTATTATGTGATTAACGATGGTAGTAAAAAGAATTTATTTGTCTGTTTTCGTTCGCCATTCCGGCGGCTCGGTGCCATTTTAGTCTGAAGTTTTCTTGTCAGCTCTGATGTGTAGCAAACTGTTTTTATTATGAATTATATTTTTCTTTTAGAGCCAACATATACTAAATATACAGTGTACTGTTGTTGCATAATCTGACGTTTCTTCCCCTTCTGCGCCCCCAGGAGAGAGGAATAGGTAATGTGTCGACATTCGGCGTGGTGCAAGCAGCGGTTGAAATCATTCTTATGTTGTATCCTTTCCTTGACCTCCATACCCAAGTTCTCTAACAGCCGTTTTGGTTGTGGGTTTGTTTCATGGGTGGTTTTGTGGCAGATTAAAAAAATGTCCAGTTTTGTTTGCCTTGGTAATAGTGTTGAGGGGTGTGTTCCCTGCGGAGGGTGTCCTTCTCCTTAATCCGAATAGTTATCTGCTGGTGTCTTCTGTCGTCGGTTTCTACAGCCTGCGTGTGTTCGAAGGTCTGACTCCCAGGAAGGATGACACCACCATGACCACGGTGAGGACGGTCAGGCCCTTGCATGTGGAGCCCATGTGACCTGCTTCTCCAGTAGTGTGGCTCGCTTGAGATGATTAGCACTGGGTTTCTGCCCAGGAGTAGCACGTGTGTCTGAAATGTAATGTTTTAGAGGGGTATTTTACAACCGAGGTCCATTCCAATGACCCCGTTGTGTTTTGAGATCCAATCTGGGGTTCCTAAGTTTTTCCTAAAGTATTGCTGCTTATATAGTTAGAACGTGCAATTCAGTGGTTCCAACTATGTAAGTGGTTATTGGGAGCGGAGCTTTTGAGAAACGTACCCCTGGTCACGATGGCTGATTTAACGTGCAGTTCTCTCTGGCAGATCATCGGATGCTGTGTGTCGATCCTCGTGCTGAGCTCGGCGCTGCCGGTGATGTCGCGGACGCTGGGTGAATTTCCACTTTTTCTGGGAGTTGGGACTTTAAGAGGGGGAAACCCCACTTTTTGGGGGTGGTGGATTAACGTATAAACAAAGCATTTAGCAATGTTAACACAGGTGAGCTCCTGGGGAAGAGGGCCCCTGTAAATAGGTGGCCAGGTCTGCATCCTTTGGGTGAAAAGTGTGGGTCTTCCACCCCAGCTTTGCTGGTCGCTGCTTCCTGATGTTAGTCCCGGTGTATTATCTTGCCCTTTATTTCATTATCTCTCCTTCCGATTGCATGTTTGCCCTTGCTTATATCCACGTTAGGGCACCTGGAGCGGGAGTATTAAGTGCTGTAAACCTTTTCAATAAAAGTGTTTTCTGTAGGCTTTCTGCTGCTGACAGCGGGGTAGGTGCTGTGACCTTCACCTGCCTGCCTGCGGTTTGCAGAGCTGGGGGGGGGGGGGGTGTGGACGAGAGGATACAATTCTCTCAGGGTCAAAAGAGGCCTGCTTATAGCACCGAATCTCGCCACCAGTGAGCATCTGTTGTAGCACGTCTTTGGTCGTGACTTGAATCCGATTATTGTGATTATTACTGCATTCCCTTATCGGGGACATTGGGTTAATATTAGGCTGCCATTTCTGCGCAACGGTTGAAGGCCACTAGGGCAGCGATATGGAGAAATTTCAGTTAATATGAGAAAGGCGGGAGCTTGGGCCATTAGAGGCACTGACATGGAGGAGCAGTAAATATCCAGTTGTCGTATTACACACAGTGTCAGATAAACTTCAATGACAAGCGTGAGGTCTGTTAATCTTACGGTACCCGTGTTTTGTCAAAAGCAAGAGTCCAGCCTCTAGTCACTAAGACCAGAGGAGGGTTCTCGGCATGAGATTTTTTTTTTCCCCCTTTCCTCCCTTAATCTTTGTCTTTAAAATGATGGGGGGGGGGGGGGGGGGGAGCACAGCCTAACGAGCTGCCAGGCAGAAGCAGATCTCAGCCTCTAATGCCGGGAAAGTCAAATTCTTGATAGTTTACCGTAGAGATTTGAAAAAGAATTAAGCTGGGGGTGGGGTGGGGTCGGGGGGGGCAGGATGGTGCAATCACAATAGCGCTGATAAATGCGGAGAGCGGCGGGCCAGCTGTTCAAATAGCATTACCGGTGTGTAGCGGGGAGCTGCGTAGCGTATCAACACGCGCGGCTTGGCGGGTTCCACCCGCTGCCGCTGAATAGCTCACCAGCGAGGAATCATATGCTAACGAATCGGGGTGGGGGACCTCACGCGGCGGGGCGTGTGGGCTGGGGGGGGCCTTCAGAGTCTGATGGGAAAGGTAAACTTAAGCATGGCTGTTTTCAGCCCTGTTATGCCAAGAATTAACATGTCACAGTGGTAACCCCCCCCCCCCCCACACTAAAAGATTTGCTGTTAAAATGGAAATTCCGTACAGAAGTTGTGACGTTCCTACCGTCCACTATGGAATGGAATTCCCACGTCAAGTCAATCGGCATCCGCAGAGGACTTCCATTGCGGATCATTAATATTGTTTTTAGAATCCTAGTTGTTTCAAAGGAGCCTTTTCACTTACTGTACCTGTCTTGTGGATCCAGAACCATAAGCTGGTCTCGGCCTGCAGGGGAGCTCAGGGAGGCTCCAGCTGGTGTAGGATGGGGCAGGTAAAGGACTCTGAGGACGCCTGCCCCAGATACCTGCCCAGTAGCTGCAGGACGGTCATCCCCCAACATCTCCTGTGTAGCTGCTGCCTTTTGAGAGTTCTATCGTTTCTATGGCAGCAGGAGGAATGGGAATTTTACCAGCGCTGCGGAAGGCCATGCAGGGTGATCGGGACGGGTTTCTCCACAGCGTCCTGCAGTCCGTGGGTCATGTGATCTGTAGAGGGGCAATCTGCCTTCGATTACACCTAGTCAGAGCTCTCCTATGCTGGTCTTGGCAGTGATGCAGTTTAAAGTGTTAAGGTGTGTGAATTATGTCGTTTATTGAAGTTTCATTGACATTGTTTCTTTTTTTTTTTTTGAAGGCAAGTGAATTGAAACTTAGATTTTTATGGGCTGATTGTGTCACGGAAGCAGGCGCAGTCCCTGTTCCCAGACTGACTGGTCTGTATAGTTCAGGTTATAATCTCCAGGCATGCTGGGATAAAACGAATGCAGCGTACATTCAGGGCTGCTTTGTTCGGTTCTGTTTTGTGGCTCTTTTGAGAAATGCAATGTACTGTAACGCCACAGTCGAGCGACAGATGTCAGATATGGGGTGGGGGTAGGCACAGCATTCCCGTGGCCTTCACTGGGACAATGTATGTGTTGTACCAATTGTATGAGTACAAGTACATTGAAATGCTGTATACGTTGGCTATTTATTCCGGCTTTTAAAGGGCCTTGCCCATGACCCCAACGGACAGGTTATTATTTTGCCAAGGATGGGATTCAAACTGGCAAACTTCTGATTACATGCACAAAGGCCTAACATGGGGGGTATTCCACAAAGCTGGATTTATTCATTAGCCAGAAAAGTCAAATGTAAGGAATGTCCAATAGGAATGTGACTTATCTCTCCTACTATAGAACCGTGTTCATGTTTGGCTTAAGTTATCCAGTTAACTGGGAAATTCTGCTTTGTGGAATATCCCCCAATGAACCACTGAGGCTGGGGTTAGTCGCACACCTGTTGACACAGTGAGTGCCGTGGGTTTTATATGTTTAAGTGACGGATGTCCTGTGTGCTTTGAGAGTTTCCTCTTGTATATCATAGGTGTCGGCACCGATTCTGTAACGCCCCTTGCAGAGGGCTTTTAATTCAATCTCATTTCTTTTTCTTTTTTTTTGCCCATGTTACTATGTTTCATTATTTTTGAGTTAGCCTTCAGTGCACTGGGAGCTATGCAGCTCGGCGTTAATTTGCGAGGGCGGAAAGTTCCGGAGCAGCCAGGGACAGATGAGCGGGGAGACGCCGCCGGCGGCAGCGCGTGCGACCTCTGATGACAGATGGCCTTAAATTGAAAAGCCGGCCCAGGTCTGCAGGGCCTCGGCATGGGGCCCAGAGAGGCGCCCCGGCGGCGTCCCCCGTCCCTGAGATCCGGCCGCGTCCCGTCTGGCTTGCATGCGGGTTCTGGGGTGATGGGGTGCCCGCCTGGGAAGCTGAGATGAGATGATCACAGTGGCTCTCCAATGGAAGGCACGGGTCCCATGTACGCGCCGTGACGACTTGTGGACACCAGACGCCTGTCAGAGGCCGCTGCTCAGTGGGAGCGTATGAAGATGAGGTTTGCTTAATTGCGATATCGCTGCATGCAGCTGTGCCTCTCTCTCTCTCTCATTCTTTCCCTCTGACTTTCTCTTTCTCTCACATCCCTCTCTGTGGCTTCCTCTTGCTCTCACTCTCTCAATTCCTCTCTCTCCTTTCCTCTACCTCTCCTTCTCTCTCTCTCTTGATTTCTTTCCTTCTCTTTTCTATTCCTCTGTCCTTTACTCTTTCTCTATTCTGTCCCTCTCTCCCTTTCTCTTCCTTTAACACTCTCTACCAATTTCTCCCTCCCCTTCTCCCTCTTTCCCCATTCCTTTCTGTTACTTTCTCTCCCTTTCTCTCTCCCCCCTGTCTCCCTCTGTTTCTTCCTTTTCTCTCTCCCCCTCTCCTTTCTTTCTATTGCTTCCTCTTGTTGTCTCTCTCTCTATTCTTCCCCCCCCCCCCCCCCCCCCCCCGTGTTGCAGTGTTGTAGCTGAAGCCAGCAAGATGCTGCCTGTCGATGCACTGTGGCCTCAGTTGGGTGTAAGCAGCCACCTCTGGGCCCCGGTGCGGCTCGTGGTGGTCTCTAGGGCTCAGTGTTCCCAACTCCGCCTCTTTTAGAAGCTCTGGATGTTAAACTGTTCATTTGGATGAAT
Source organism: Brienomyrus brachyistius (assembly GCF_023856365.1). Taxonomy (NCBI): domain Eukaryota; kingdom Metazoa; phylum Chordata; class Actinopteri; order Osteoglossiformes; family Mormyridae; genus Brienomyrus; species Brienomyrus brachyistius. Next base: position 21,743,355 of record NC_064536.1, on the reverse strand, counting down.
GTGATTGGAGCAAAATAAAGCACAGGAAGACCTTGTATTATCACGCCAATCATGCCACCCAGGTGATGCCAAATAAGCGTCAAAGGGAATATTTACATGTTCATTTAGCTAATGCTGTTTTATCTTCAGTGATGTATTAATGAGAAATAAGGGTCAGACAATCCTTGGAGCAGTTGGGGGTTAAGGGCCTTGAGTGACGCACTACCCCCCATTTCCTTTTCATTCTCTGGTTATGTTTCGCAAATCTCCCTGTCTTCTGAAGCTGGTGACTCCTGCCCGCTTTATGAGGACCTGAATGGTGGCGGGAGGAGGTACTGACTTGTTCCAGAATAGCACGTTTTGTTGGAGTGCTTGTAAATACTTGGCTTGTCTTGCCAAGGACGGTGCAACAATGGCACAGCTGTGAATAAGCTTTGAATAGAGAATGATCATGTCATCTTTCTGTTTGTTTTGGAGGTTTTTTTTTCCCATTTTTTGTTTGGTTTTGTTTATCTGTTGAGAGTTTGATTCCAAAACATTTGCGCCATGTTGCTCCCAGGGCGTCCCCTCTATCGCGGAATGTGCCGCGTTGGTGCATTTAATAATTTTAGCTCATGAAAAGCAATAAAGACTGTTTGGGTGACTGGTAGTATTGGACATTGAGCATAATCAGTTTGTGTGGCTAATACTGTGTAACTGCATTTGCAGTCACACCAAACCGATATATATTCGTAGTTATGGGCAGATTTGGTGCAATTTGTGCTTGTTTTGTGATAGAAAGTGGATTTTCAGCAACACCTCCCGATATTTTTTTTGCTATATTAGAAATCAACGCAAAAAGGGAAAAAAATAACCAGGTATTACTAAGCACATGGAACCTTTCACTGGGAATAATACTGAATGGTCACTGCAGGACACATGCTATCCCATATGTGACCCATCGCCACGAAATGAGTCTTAAGTCGCACTGGTAGAATTTCACCCATAAGACTCATTTCATGGTGATGGGTCACATATGTGTTAGAATGACAGTATGCTTTACTCTGTCAACAGGAATCACGAGATTTGACCTCCTTGGGGATTTCGGGAGATTTAATTGGCTGGGAAACTTCTACATCGTCCTGTCATACAATCTGCTTTTCGCCGTGGTGACGACCCTCTGCCTCGTACGGAAGTTCACCTCAGCTGTGCGAGAAGCTCTCCTTAAGGCCTTGGGTAAGACCAATATTCTTTGTTCTTTTACGATGGTTAGCTTTACGATTCTTTGTTCTTGTACGATGAACTTCTGTCAATACTTCATTTTGTCCAAAGGGTCCAGCCTTGGTTTTCTCATTGAAATGCTGTGTTTACCCACCTGACTTGAGGCTGTGGTGTCAAATGGGGCAAAATTATTTTCCATTTACCAGACTGAAACCCCATAGTGGAGATGGCGATGACACATTGAAGCTTCGTCTCAACCGTCTTTAATTTTAACCCTGGTGAATGACCACTGACCTCTTGCTTATTTTTTGGGACACAGGTCTGGATAAACTGCACCTCTCAAACAGCCCTTCAGACCCAGAACCCCCCAAGCACTCTGCGAACGGCCATCAGAAGTCTCTGTGAAGGAGACCCGGGGCTTGCCGTGGTGGTGGTCGTCGGGAGGAGCGCTCAGCTGCGCCACATTCCATTGCCCTCCAGGTCCTTCTCTTGGGCATACACCCACTGAGAGAAGGGGTCCCGAATCGGCCTGTCCCTCCCCCTGCATCAGCAGAGCCAGTTTGTAAACAATCCCATGGGGTTCTCTGACTGACGGGAAAATGGGGAGGAAATGCAAGTCGCGTCGCTACGTTTAGCCCGAGTCATGAATTTGGCATTCATCAGTCGTCGGGGGCGACGTCTCTCCCATTTATGATGTCACACTCTGTTGCTGTTGTCAGGCTCTCTGTTCCTCCAGCTGTCTTCCACATGTCACATCACGTTACTGAGCTATCGGTCCTGTTCTCTGGTCCTTTTTTGTGCCCTTCATGTTGTTAGAAAGACATCGTCAAGATATTGATAATACTGATCTGAAAAAAAGTCATGATGTAGTTATGAATGAATCTGCAGTTTTCTTCTGCTGTGCTGCTCTGTGATGATTCCTCTCGTAAGATCTCTGGTAGTTGTACTTTTAGGGGGCAGCCTGCGGATTGCATCTGGATTATTATGGCTAGTTCAGCTGGGGAATATTTTTATGAGCGTACTTTAACCATTCATACCATGTCTTAAGATCTTCCTGGGATTAAAGCTAAACACAGGTAACAGATATTCGAATATGAATGTACTGTAGCGGCAGGGCATTCAGCAAGCAGCCAGTGTGCGGAACTTGGCATTTCTCTAAATCAGCTCCCCAATTTCAGTAAAATTCTGGTTGAGTAACTTTCTCAGGGCATTTACAGTACCCCCCCCCCCCCCCTGAAATGCAGTACAGAACCCACTGGGCCAAGTCAAGTCCCTGGCCTTAATTACTAGACTAGCTGCTGCTCCTACACATGGTAAGTGAGACTTCAACTTCATCTCCATGATGAGGCTACAGACATGGTGCTGGGTCCAGTCCCCAATCCCCACATGGTTGTCTGTTTTGGGCTTCCTCACCCCTGAGGACAGCAGTTAAACTTCTGGGTGAGGATTTGGTGTAAATTTGTGGTGAGCGTTACCGTCCGTCATCTCTGACCGACTGCGGAGCTGAAGTGAGGCAACTTTGGGTTTCTGTTCAGCTGATTGGCCCTTCAGAGGTGACCACAGAGAGCTAGCAGTGAGGGGGGTGCGGGTCCCCCATCCACATCAAGGTGGGATTTTGAAGAGGCAACTGCAGTTTTGTTTACTTCCTTGAATGCTAAAAATGAGTGTACCTTTAATTTCAAAAATATCTTGATGTTATAGATGGTGAACACCTGCTAGACCATAACCCATGAGCAATATTAAGCGAGGAACTTCCTGTCGCTGGTTAATTTTATTCTTTTAAGCTTTTAAGGCCAGAGAACAGCTTCTTAGTCCGCACCAGGCTGCCTCCTGCAGGTAAAAGCCTTGGTCGCCTTTGTTGACCCATCGACTTGCCGCCTTCCTGGACAAGCGCTGCATGCGTCTCTGGGTTCCTGATGTCCAATCAGAAGTCACCTTTTGTCCGTTCGTGTATAGCGTGTTCATAAGACTTTATACTAATGCTGGATATCACTATGGTAGATATATGCATTCCATAGATGCCACAGGGACAATTTCAGATTTTCATTTTTATATGTTTCATCGTTTTTCTTTTCCTGCTTATATATGACAATGAAACCACTGAGAGGATATGAACAGCTAGACCTGTAGATTAGTTTGGGACAGAGGTATCATTTACCAAAGTGGGTGTAGGACTGTTTGTACGTTGGTAGTACGGTGTGATACAAACTCCTGTTTAGAAAACGCCCCAGTGTAGCTGTCTGGCATCTTTTAGATCTAGTGGCTGTTATGACCCTCTCCTTGTCCCTGGGTGTTTCTAAGCCTTATTGTTCCGATTTGCTTAAGTCTGTCGAAGGCCAGAGCACCAATGTCATTGAGCTGGTCACAGTTCAGTTATTGCCAGTTCTGACTAATGTCATTGTCATGAAGTTGCATGTACATAAATATTTCATACCTTTTATACAGCGAGTATAGCGATGACTGTACACATTGTAAATAATACGAAACCTCTCATACTGCAGTTCTTTGATTTCACATTTCACCTATGTATGCCTTATAAGGAGATTTTCAAAGACGTTCTTCAGAAGATTTCTGATATCCTGCTTTAAAGTGAGCTTGAGTTTGTTTTTTTCCCCCCTCTTTGTTAATGTGCGTGCACTTGTGTCTGTGTAGTTTTTTAAAATGACAAATTCACTGTGAACCCATCAGCAGTAACATCTTTATGAGGATCTCTTTGGTCTCTCATAGCTGTACGGCTTTGAGGAAGTTGCTGGGTGAGGCTCTCTGCTCCATAAATAGTTAAGATTTAAACATCTGCAAAATGGAAAATTAGGTTAAAGATTTGGCATGGTGGGTTGCAGCGTCTCGGATCGTAAGGGGCTGTGGCAGATGTAATTAGAGCCTACATTAGAGCCTTTTTATGAACAGTTGACATGCATATTTCATTTATGTCACGCAGATGCTGTTTAGTCTAGTATAGTGCCCCCATTGGTAATACGTTGTAACAGCATTAATTTCAACTAGAGTACTACAAAGATGATTGAAGATGTTCTGTAGATCAAATACAAATTTTTACCTGCCAAAATTTTACCCCGCCTGTATTTCAATATAAAGGTAGTAGTGCTAAACTTTGCTAAACATTTTCTTTGGCTGTGTAGATATTTCCTCCTTAAAGAAAGCTACTGTGAACAAGTTGTGTGTGTGTGTGATGTTTGCTGGTATATGTAAAGACCTAATTCGATAATTGCCCATATTTTCATGTTCCTCGAACATCTGTCAGCTTTCTTTTCCCTTTTGCTTCAAACAAACCTTCTAAATGTGAAAACCCTGAGTAGTTGTTGAGGTATCAATATATCCACTTGTCATGTTGGTGTGTCAGAAGTTGGCCATATCTTAGACATGTAATTTACATTTATTTGTAAATTTTGCAGAAGCAGCCTAATGCATCTGTGAGGAAAGTGTAGAAACATTTAAGCATTTGTCTTGTGGATGGTTCTGGAGAATAGCGGGAGTGGGAGATTTAAAAAAAAAAAAAAAAATTTCATAAAAATTCATAGTCGATTTGTTGCATGTAGAGTTACAACCTTCCATTATGTGTCGCCTCTGTTTGCAGTTGATGTTCTAGAGTGTTTCCATCACGTTTTTATTTTGTTAATGTGTTGTAGGTACAGTGCTTCAGTGCCATGCCCAGTGCTGTGTCCTGTGAGTTTTTTATACCACAGTTCTGTGGGTGTTTTTGTCTGAGTCTAATGCAAGTGCATTAGCTTGCTCGTTGGGTTGTCCATTTATACCGTCCATTCCATGGCTCACACAGCACACCGTTTACGTCCATGCCGAATCCGGACTCTTCTTTGCAACCCGCCCACGTCGACCACGTGTGCTAATAGGGGGTTCATTCTAGTATGAGTGCAGTGGGCATCCATCTCGCATTGTTTTAGCTGTAAATCCCAACCTCTTCATTGGACAATCTCTAGCCCTGGGTGCCTCTACTGGTTCAGGGGCTCCAGGTGGACCGAATGAACATTTTTGGTTGCCTTATCGTGTCTGTCATTTATTGTCGCTTTAAGTTGAGGAAAAATGACAAGTGTCCGTGTCTGCATGTCATTCCTGAAAACGATGTGAATGTATTTTGGATGATCAATGTTTTCATTTGCGAAACATTCTCGATACTTGTATTGGTTTACATTGTGTAATTTTTTTAGTTTACAATAAAGTTTGTGACTTGTGCTGGTGTTTGTTTTTATTTTTGTCCACTTGGTAACTGTTTATTTAACACGGGTTGTTGGCCATGCATTAACACATGCTAATGGAATCCCACAGCAGCTGCAATGAAGCCGTGTTTATTGTAGGGAAAATATTTCGGAGTTGGAGGTGAACTTTCGGTAAGATTTCCAAAGTATACCTGCTTCTGTCAGCAATAAGCAGAGTACAGATCTAGGGTTAAATTGATTTTGTCTTCCTCAAGCTCATCTGGAATGTGGACATTTTCTAACTCCTTGCCAATATCCATACAAATGCCATTTGGCAAATGTACATGTTTTGAGGTGGAGCTCTGGACTGTGGTCTCACAGAGAGCTCTTCCATTTTGCCTGTGTTTGTTTTACAGACGTACAATAAAACAAACAGCACCAGAAGTTATGTGAATGGTATAAAGATCACATTGTCCACAGTCATCTCTGCCTGAGTTGTTAAAACTGTTTTTGGTCTGATGGGCGATTGCCCCTCAAATTTAACAAAAAAAAAACAGATTTATAGGTTTGTCCAAACCTCTACTTAGCGTGTTTGCAGTACCGCACTGCATTCCCACAATACCCTGACCGTGGATGCAGCCAGAGTCACTGACCTTTGAAAGCTGTTACTGCGCAGAGGAATGCGGCCCACTGACCTGATCCAGGGAAGACGACTGACTGGGGGGAGGGGTTAACAAAACGATACATAACTACTGCATCACAGCGGCAACCTTTCTGTAAACTGCCAAATAGGTCTGCAGCACCATGGCAACCAGATCGTAATTTGTTTTATGGTGCCTGTTGATTAATACAATGTACTTATAATCACCAAAATAGCCAAGAAGCAAACAAAGGCTTATTATTACATTGTTGCTGTACCTGTCATAGCTTTACGTACTCGACAGACATGGTGAAACGCTGATTTGTAGTAGAATGTTTAATTTACATTAAAGCAAACGTTGACTAAATTCCCCCCACTTCTTATCTTTCCTACGTTCTTATCTCTTATTTAGAAGAAACACGCTCTCACATCCCAGTTAGGTCTGTCTGATCAGTTTCTGCTCAGTGTGCCGATTTGGTTTTCACAGCCTTGTGTTATAAAGCTCATTTTGAGGTTTTTAAGTTGAGAGAACATTTAGAGATAAAGAATCTACCTCTACATATTTCTCCAAATATTGAAGGTTTTCTGCATGATGCACACATTTAAACTGCTAAGTGTTTAAAAGTATTCTAAAAACAATAGTACTGATTAATGTTGAGTAATCGTCAGAATTATTTTTTTTGATTGGGATTGTGACTTGCAATATTGTTACTTTAGTCTGCTTGGTAGCCATTTGTTTAATAAAGTTTGAATTGCGTATTAACACACAAACACAAATACATATTTTATGAGAAAGTATCTATGTATTTAGTTTATTTAGCAGACTGTTTTATCCTGAGTGATCTACTTTTGTTTTTGAGAGCGTGAGCAACCATTAATATGGTCTGAGGTTTTATCTTACTTCCTAGTTCATGCATATGACTAATCAGGAATTGTGTACGTTTTAGGATGCAGTTGATCATGGTTTTAGTGTCATCTCTCCATTTGCACTTGTTTGTTGGAGCATAACCACCTGGTTAAGTATATGATACTCATACAGGCCTTATTCAAATTCAGCCTGCATGGAATAAGGTGATTACAGCGCCCTCTTCAGATAGGGTGAGCGGCACACGGGGCACACTGGCCGCCCCTCCCAGCAGAATTCCTCGAAGGCTTGCAGGCAGCACACGTGGAAGACGTGCGAGCAAGACAGCAGCAGGGCCTGCTGGAACCCTCCGCTGGGCCTCCCTGACGTCTCCACGCTGCCAGGGTGTAGCTGAGTAAGGCAGATGGGGCAGTCCGAAGCTTCTCGCTGTGAGGCCTGCGACACAGGAAGCACCGTGACCCATTGCAAGGGGCTTGGCCAGTCCTTTCCCAGTGCGCGCTGGGCTTTGTTCGACCCACAACTTATCAAATATTGGACGGATTACCTCTCTCCCAAAGCCCCAATAAAGCCCAAGTTCAACAGACACCCTCGGAACGAGTCACCACTGTCAGACGGGTGGATTTATGCTCATTCAAATAACATATTTATCACGGCTGTTGTGTTGGGCAGGTATCTACAGTGCAATCAATTATTAACCCAAAGGGCCTTTTCATTTATTTGAAAACGAGTTGACGCTTGATGTTTAATACAGAGGCCCATAACGTTTATTATGTTTGACTTCATGTGACGGGTCCTTGGTAAACAACCCTCGGAACTCTATACTTCAAGTCAAGGTTGAGCAACTTGTGCCCCGTGCTTGACCTCTTCATAGGAGATAATGGGCTGCACTTTTTCCCCATGTGATTGACACCCAGACAGTGTCAGCAGACAAACCCAAGACTATAAACTCATGAAATAAATCTTAAATCTGTACCATGAACCTGCCAATTGGATATTTCTTTTGCTTACTTAAAGTAATACATTTCAACGTACATATCCATGAGTTGTAATATTCACAAACATCTTCAAAGTAGAAATGGATTTGCTAGCCAACAACTATGACATCGCAGAAGTTTGCAGTGTGGTGTTCGGTGGCTAAGACTCCTACCTTTTGCTCTATCTTGGCCCAGTCCTCTTCCTTCATCTGGGAGAGGTGCTGCCTATCAAATTCGCGGAATGCCAGCCTACTGGACTCCACAGAGAGGTCGAGGGCACTTAGGAATTCCTCAACGCTGTTGTCACAGCATCGCATGAAGCCATCGCTAATTTCCTGCAGCTAATTGGCACAATAAGAATAGTAACAGTTACACTGCAATTCACTGATGTCATTCCGTAGGATAAGACACTAAGACGTTTTTGGTGAAAGTCATTTGTCAATTAAATAAAACATTCAAAAAATGCTCTTCAAAGCCTCTTCAAATATGCTATTCTAATGAAGCCATGTGCTCAAATCATAAGACCTTTCTTAACTGAGGCTAAGATGAACTTCTTTCTCGGCATCACACACACATTGACATCCATGGTGGGAATGAAGCTAGGGGTCAGTTACACGTGGTGACAGGACACACGATGTCCCCGCGGTCAGCCTCGTGTCATCGTGACGTCACGCAACCGTTATCGCAAACCAAACAACAGTGTCTGAAGCCAACTTCTCCAGACAAACAGATATGATCGCAGGTGAACTTTGGCCAGCGCACAGAGGACATTTCAAGGCGATCAATCTTGAAGTCGCTAATTTGCCTCCTAATGTGTTGACTTATGGTAGGACCTCAAAAGTAAAATAAAAAGCCTGGTATTTAAAGCGTATCAACAAAGAAGCTGATAAGTTTTTTTTGTCCCCTTTCCCCTCCTTTCCTCAATACTATTAATATCCTCTACAGCCACCTGCTCGGTGCCAGTGCGAGTCGGCAACAGTGAGACAATGTTTGCCATTTCAGTATGATAAAGGAAAGCGTAAAGAATGCTCAGTGTCCCTGGTTTGTTTGGGGAGATGTAAATCACAAAGCTTGGAGTGCTCCACGAGGGAACCTGAAATGACAATCCCTTCCACAAGCCCCCCCCCCCCCCCCCCCCCCCAAAAAAAAACTGTCAGCGTGATGACACCGATTTCATCAGAGCCATAAATGACGGCACTGAGATTTATGTGGCCTGCACGAGCCGGGCTTTTTGGACCAGGATCAAAGTAATGAGGGAGCGTGACAAGGCGAAAACAATTAAAGCTGTAAACACACTTCGAGGCCACAGCATTCAGCTCCCGTCTTTTCGCTCGTTTGATCTGACCTCGGGGCACTGAGATGGATTGTTGGGCTGGGTTCAAAAAAGAAAAAAGCATGTGCACTCAACGATTCGTCAGAACGTTTGTGGTGATGGTGACAGTTTGGTTTTACGCTGCTATGAAAGGTCACCACAGCTCAATAGAGTGGGTGTAAAAAGTAGATCATTTTTCCCACACTGCAGAGACTGGAGACTGTCCTCCTTATACATTCGCATCATTTAAAAAAAAAAAATTGGTATTTGCTATAACGATTCTCTGTGAATGCATTGTGATAAAAGGTTTTTCTGCAACTGTGCAACCGCACTGTGAATAAAATATTTAAAAGGCAGAATTATTGTTTGTCTGTGCCCTCCACTGAATAACCTTCACATATAATCATGCTTGCATACTAACCCCAAATAAATAGGTGCAGTGATTACAGCAGATGGTCCAATAGCTTCCTGAATGCACCTTATGGACGGTTTTAGCTGTGCCCAATAGTAATCTCAACTCTACTCATCTTGTTCGTAACACACGGTTCAACATTAAATAACTGTTACGACAATCTCAGGCGCTATTGCATCTCTCTTTCTCCTTAACATTTTTCCCCAAGCCTGACTATACCAAGAAGCTATTTTCGTTGTACTGGTTCCTGTTAACTGGAACAGCTGCTGCATTCTGCAAATGGAGAGCCAAATAAAGGATTTGAGCTGCATTAAAAAAACAATAAGCATAAATAATTTCAATTTGGTTTGTGTGTATTAAGATGACTTATGGATAGTGTGTGTTCTATAGTATCTTTGTGCCATTGGGGTACAAAAAGCTATAACATTCTCTGTCATACCCACTCAAAACTTAAAAAAAAAACATATAATGGAGCTTGAAAATGTTATATAGAGCAAAAGTTCTCAAATTAGGGGATACATCAGGACAAAGTCCCCTCTATCATCTTTTTTATCTCTAATAAATTGAATAAAAACTTTTTTTAGACCCACAAAGTCTGTTCCTGTTTGTGACATCTGCCGTGTGTTTTTAAATAATTAAAAAAAGCAATTATAGCTGAAGCTCCGTCCTGATGTGTCCTTTAAGCGTTTTAAACGAGGATGGACAAACACTTGCTGGAGGATGCCCTTTCTCGTTTTCTCCTGGAATGTCCAATCTGTTTGGCTGAAGCACACACTCTTTAATTAGTTTACAGACAGTGCACGATTCACACGGCACCAAAAGCCACCCCCCAGCTCCCTCAGATGAATAGTCCTCCCCCGTCACCCCGTAGATTCTATAGGGTGGCCATCTCCATCCCTCGGTCTAAGAAGCCTTTAAACCACCTCGGCAATTTCAGAAATTGAGCGAAAAGGAAAGAACAGATATTAACTTCCAGGAGAAATGTGCCAAATTTCCTAGGAAGGCAATGTCTTGGTCCAGTGCAAACCGTTTCATCTGACTGGCAGATACGGGGAAGGAGCGGAAAATGAACTGTCACAGTGCCTCGCAGAGATGATCTCACAGGTATTTTATCTAGCCTGTGTGTTTCCATTCAAACCGTTCAGGTGTGACAGTCGAATAGCAAAGCTGATTGTGTACCTTTTCTTCGAAGAACTTCCTTCTCAGCAGCTTGTCCTTGGGTGGCACCGTCTTCCTTGCGTGCCTGTACCACTTCCGAGCGACATAGCCTCTCCAGCATGCCTGGATCCTGATGGAGATACTGGGCTCGAGGTGTGCTGAGGTGTGGGGTTCACACCCCGAATTGGCTGCTTATGCCTTAATGGGATGACGTCGGCTATTACTGGTAAGGGTAGTGAGAGTTTTGGATTCGACATCATATCCTCAAAGGGCCGGTGTGTATGTGGGTTTTGGAGATAATCTTTAGGTCAGCTGTTCAAACCCAGGTGTGAGAATTCTTCAGCCATTCAGTCCTCTAATTAGTAATCTAATTAGGGAGCTGCAGCAAAAACCCGCATACACAATGCATCTTTCTGGATAAGATTGCCCACCCCTGGTCTAACCTGTGTAATATGGAGTGAATTTCCCTTAAGGTTTTACTCTCGAGCATATTGGACATGATTATAAGTAATAATATGTATGTCCAGTGTTCTCACAGCACCAACAATCACAGAGCTGATATTAGAAAGCTGGTACATTATGCTAAGACTTAAATGGCAGGATGTGATTAGCAGGAAATGCACTCTGCTATTGGCTTATGTAGGGTTCTGTAGGGCTTTCCAGCCTAGGTTACTCTCAGAATGCGGCACGGCCCCCGTCCCAAATGTGTGAGATGTGGGGGTAAGTGGGTCGAGAGAGCACACCTGACGGCACACTTTTCCCTGTAGAGGCGAGCGGCATCATGAATCACTCTGGTCTCATACTGCTTCCTCCTGCACATAGGGCAGCACTTCCTGCTGGAGAAGCGCTCCAAGGCACGCAGGCAGGCCTGCGAGGTGCACGAGAGCCGCAGATTGCGGGGCGGTGAGCGGGGGTATCAGAAGGGCGTCTTCGCGGGCGCCGAAAACTCAGCCGTGTGTCAGGAGGAACAACTTACCCTGTGAAAGACGTGAGAGCAGGACAGCAGAACCTGTGAAAGAGGTTTGAAAGCCGTCAGGGTGAGCGCTTGGCGCACTATGAATAGGTGAATTGCACCGCTTGTTTGGAAACGCCTCAGAAGTGCTGTGTGGAGGGCTTTCTAAGCCGGGCATCCTGCAGAGCCACACGAAATCACAGAAAAATAACAGGTGTATGGCAGTGCCATGAAAACCGGCACTCAGCCTTGCAGTCCTGAAGAGCCCTCTATCTCCGATGCGAATTACGGATTCGACAACACCTGTTTCTGCAAGAATCGCTCGTTCACAGCCGACTGGAATGAATGGCAGGTGGCCTCAGATCTAAACATTTTGCCTGATTGCCCTTAATTCTTGCCTTTTAACTCTCCCAATGTCCCTGAAATAAACATAACAAGCCAATGGAATTTATAAAAAAAAAAAAACAGTTTGGTTTCATTTTGCAATCACATCCTGTGACCTTATTGGGTATTCTCCCACGTGATTCTGGTCAATTCTGCTGTGCCACATTTGCCCTGGGGATTCAGATGAGCACTGGGGTTCTGATGACATGGGCTGGCCCTCTGAATTATTCCTGCGGCTTCTGGTGAGCGACCGAGCAAGCAAGCGAGCACTAGCACTTCTTATATAACTGGGGCTTTCACAGACCCCCAGAGAGCAGCCTACTCAGAGGCAGTAAACCCAAGCTGGGGAAAACAGGGCCAGGGCAGGCATCCTGCAACACCTTCCCACTGATGCTCCTCTGCTAGGGGCTGGCCCTTAGGGCCTGGTGTATGGAGCCATTTCACAGAGGGCTGTGATAATTCCTCATCATCTCCGTACCCACAACACACAGGAGAACAGGGTGCCCTCTGGTGCGAGACATATATCAAGGACCCAGATAAGTCATTAGACCAGAATGATTCTCTCTCAGGAACCTGTGGTATGAAACCAATCCATCTAATACCTGAACAGCAAGGCGCTGAAACGGCATGATGAGTGACTTTATATATAACAGAAAAAATATCGCAGGAAAATAACTATTCCTACACTGTGTGAATAATACCGTAAAGCAACAATCAAAAACTAGCTTATGTCAGTGGAGGAAGCTTGCATATTTGAAGAGCCTTTGAAGAGAGTTTTTTGATGTTTTATTTAATTGACAAATGACCTTCGTCAAAATCTTACACGTGGGCTACATGCAGAGCGTAATTCTTTTCTGGCACCTTTGGACTAATATTTACCAGTGTTTCCATGACAACACGGCTCCTTTGTTGGGCCTTCGTGTCTGCTGAGTATTTTGTGTTGAGACGGGCCCTCTTAAAAGGGGAACCCAGCGATAAAGTGAAGGCTGAAAGACCCTCGCAATGACTCCCTGATTGCCGAATCCCCACGTCACACTCCGGTGGCAATGCAGTATTTGCCGTCTGCGCGGATTGCATGGAGAATGCGGTGGGGGGAGGGTGAAGCTCGGTAGGCACGTGATGAATGCCGTGGCCACGGACTGAGGTGTGGGTCATGCACCTGGGGCTGGAGCCGGAACTCCTCTCGGCAGATGGCGCAGGGCTGGCTGGACTCCCCTTGTAGGAGTGACCGCGACTTAACCTGGTGCCACTCATCTGTGGTCAGGGGCGTTGGAGGGGCATCGACCAAGCCAAGCTTCTGGGCTGACCACCAGCACGGCAACATGGAAGCCAACACCAGGAAATTAGACGCGTCATATCTTACATTTCAATTAATCCATTGATCAAATTCTGAAGTGCACAAGTTCTGGAATGTCAACAAGTACACATTTTCCTGAGGTAAAAGTGCTTTGCTCCAGGGAACAAGGTCCCTGCTGGAATTATGATATAACCGGCCAGCCAGGGTGTTACCTCACTCCATCCTGACACCGCTATGTGCCCTGGATCGTCATTTACTCTACCTAATGTAAGTGATGGAGGGCCTGGCCCAAGGACATACTCCTCTTCCAGGCTGTGAGCCTGTCGGCATCTCTGGGTTCTTTCCCCCGACTGATGCGCAGCCTCCCCCCGCCACTGGGGGGTCCTGTCCCTCTGTGTACTGGTGTGTCTTCGCCTCACTGAATCCTGCAGCGGTAACCGGTGTAGCTGTAAATCTCTCACCGCGTGATCCTGCAAGGCGACCGCCATCATTGCCAGGTTGATGTGCCCTTTTGACCTCTGATCCTGCAGGTGAGGCAACAGAGCAAATGAATAACAGCAATAATAAAAATAATAATAATAATAATAATGATCATAACTGATACTTTATTGATCCCTGTGGGGAAACGCTCTTTCCCCCTCCACCATTTTGCTCTCCATGAGAGCAACCTTGGCAGCGAAGAGCAGACACCTGCTATGGGGCCCAGGGAGCTGGACGTCAAGGGCCTTGCTCAAGGAGCCACAGGTGTGCTGAGACTGCCTTACCTTCCTATCAGAGGCCTAGCCCTCTGAGCCACATGCTGCCCCCTATTCACAAGATTGCGCTGCATGTTACTGTAAATAATTCTCTCCACTACATGATGAACCACTTAATGATGACAAAGTATCTGAACTGGATAAAATGTGTTTGGAATGAGCATCAGAAGGAGCAGTTGAGTTCTATGGCATTAGCAAAGAAAATGACTTGAAGGGAAAGGGTGTCAATTATTTTCCCTCACTAAGACAAAATACCTCAAAATATTAATAATACTGAAAACATTAAAATTTACTCTGCAATGATACATTAAAACTGCTGACATGGTGTAAGTTAAGCCACGTTACTGCAACAAGATGTGTTTTTTTGTTTCATGTTAGATGTTACACTGAATGGGCAGTATGCTGCCTCAGTGGACAGCACTATTGCCTCCCCATGCTGTGTGAATTTATTCTAGGTATTCAGGTTTACAACCGCAGTCCAAAGACAAGACATTTAGGCTAAATAGCCCATAGTGTAGGGTGTGCCGTTGTGATGGACTAGTGTCCCATCCAGGGTGTGAACCTGTCTTGTGCCCAAAGCTGCTCGGATAGGCTGCACCTCCGTCCCCATTACGCAACTCAGGATAACTGATTGGAAGACAGACAAGAAATTAAGTGCTGCCATCTAAGAGCTTCTAAAGTATCTTTAAAAATATTGTGTATAAGCACAAATATATCTGATAACTTTCAGCATACTGATTCATGTTTAGGATTATTATTAACCAGTTAAATCGCAGCGCAATAACTCTTCCAAGTTTAAATATCTAGTTATTACCAAAATAAATTAAAAAAAAAAAACATACACCACCCAAATCTAAATACTCCAGAATACACTACTGTCGACAATGATACATAACCAACGTGATAGCGGGTTAGCGACCATGCTAACATGTTACAGCGGATAACTTCCAGTCCGCACGAGCCACGCACGAGCTGAAAGCTATAACTTAAATGACAGCATTAGACACGGCATTAAACAGAGAGAAACAAGGTCGTTACTGAAACGGTTCGCTGAGAACAGCACTAAAAAATAACCTTGTTAAGTGATTGCGGAACGGAGCGAGAAAAGACAGACCTTTCGCATTGTTATCGGTGAAGGAAAATGTTTACGGCTTTCACTGTTGCCTAGCAACGCGCCTCTCACTAATGAAGGCGCGTGGCTCTCTGAGCGGACAAACAGTCAGGTACATTAGACGATAAACGTGGATGTCTAATAATATAGTATTTTAATGACAAGTATTTATGACAGATTAAAGTAAGACTACGTACTTTACGTTAGTGGTTCAAGCTTAAAGTTCACCTTGTGGGATCGAGATTTATTCCTGCGTAAGCTCCCTTCAAATTCACGTATTCCCGGGATTACCAAGGTAATCAAGGCACTAAGGAGGTGGCTATTGGTGTATTTTTCCACACAAAGCATGGATCTCCATGATAGAAGCATCTGGAAACATAACGTAAAAACGCTAGTGAAATATTATTTTTATCTTTTAATTATCCAACCGGCCCGACCACCAACAGGTAAATTCTCCCCCAGTCGTCTCTCCTAATACAAGCGTTCAAGTAAAAGAGACCCATAAACAAAAACGTTTAATGCATCTTATTTGAAGCCGGAGGTGTGTGAGACCTTCTCCCCGTGTTTTAGCGCAGGAAGCTGACCGCACATACCTGCCTGGCAGCCTCCCTACCAGCATGGCTGATCAGCACCATTACATGCTCCATTGATCCTGTAATTGCTGCTTCAGGGTGTCCAAGTGTGTCCTCGTTGTGATCCATCACACTGCGGTTATTTCGTGAACTGTTTTCACTATCGATAGCTTGCCTCCCAGTTAAGTTTTCCAAACTACTTATCATTTATACTGCGTGTGTATTCTTATTGATGTAGTTGCATATTTATCATGGTAACGTATTTTAAAAGGAACCACCCACCCACATTACCGCTATGCTGTAGTGATGTGTATCACATATAACTGATTTTAAGCCTTAAGCAATCTTAAATAATGTATTATTATAATACTAGAAATTTAGATAATTTTTTATTTTATAATGTAGTTATCCCAATCTGAGTGTAATACATTACTAGTTGGTGAGTAAGTTGCACAGGTTGTCACGTCACACTTGCATTGCAGACATTTATGCATCCAGCTGCTGTTTAATGTGGTCCTTTGGAGAAAAAAATCATTCATATTAATCTTTTGGGAATGCCGGACACAGACCATGCTTTTTACGAATGAGAACAAACACTGACGCGGAAAATTACTCTCAAAGCTGTCGTCAAAGGGGCAGAGAAAAAAGAAAAGGTGTTCATTCCTGTTCGATGAGGCAGAGTCACCTTCTCAGCTTGTGTCAGTGGAAGTGGGACTCTGAGATCCTTTTTTTGTTGGCTGATGAAAGTAATCTCTTGTTTGTCGGACCGCAGGATGCTATTTGCCACACTGTGGTTTAGGCAGTTCCAAAATGCTTTTGACTTTGATCAACTTTGAAGTGCAGGCAGACTCACCAAAACAGATGGCTGAAGTTACAAATGGCGATGAGGACTGTCATTCAGTCGGACCCTCTAAAACAACAATTCTGAGTCATGGGCTCTATGGGGCCGTTTCTGTTTTAGGAAATTCTGCATTCCTGAGGTTAAAAAAGATATGTATGTTGACTGGCTTCATCAGAAAAAGCTGTAAGGCAATTTATTAATTAAGGATTCAGCAGTTTAAAGACACGGTAGACGTGAGCTTAGTGTAGCATAATAACATAATAGCTGCTTTCTCCCTGTGCTGTCATCAGCAGGATTCCAGTATGCGCCCTCATTTTCAAAGTGGACATTTGTCTTTTTCCTTTTAAATAAGTACCTTTTTTTTAAAAAAGAGTTTTTCTTCTCATTATTATTTATTTAGATTTCTCTTCTGTGGAACTCTTTACCTAATCTGTGGTATTTTCAAAAGAAACCCACCTTGTCATGTGGAGAGGTGATTATTTAAGAGGTGGAGAGGGGCGGAGGGGATGTAGAAGACGGACGGGGGGGAGGGGGGTAACCTGTATTGATGTGAAAGAGGAGCCGCGCCAAAACCTTCGGCAAACTCTGGGCGCTGCATGCATGTTGAAAAGGCCAAACTAATCCCGCTATTTGTCACTGTTTTAAAAGCTTTGCAGGGAATGTAATTTCAATGGTAGCAATATTTGAGACGTCAAAAGAAATTGAAGCAAATAATTACTGACAGTTCTGACCGCACGTGTATTTAGTCAGTAGTTTCCAAAGGTAAGTGAGATACTTAGCAGTAGGTTTTTGTTTTTTTTCCATTGGCCTTAGAGCCCAGGGTCTGCCTAGTTGAGTTCAGGGTATTAACTGTGGTTTTTCCTATCCTTAGGAGGTTCAATTCAGCTCTTTAGCAAGCCTGTACCGTTAAGCACGTATACATGTTTTTAAAATTGAATTATATCTGAAAAGAGATAGCCACAGTTGAATATTGGTTTGATATGAAAAAAGGGTTTGTTTTGAAAATGGTGTTAATATCTGCACCATGAGCATTCACGTCATTCACTAGTTTAGTTATTCAGTTCCAACTTCACAATACACTTATTGGAAAGAACTACAAATAACTATTGACATTTAAGGCTTTGGCACACTTGTGAGGAATATTTAATCACCCTTAATCTTATCAGATAAACTTTTTCAGGACTGAAATTGTAGGCTCATTCTGAAATTTTTGAAACATTCTTAAAAGTATTGTAAAAACAACATTTTCTTGTAGAACACATTTCATGGATCGACCTTCCACGAGAATTCCCAGGACCGTGAATCTGATTCACAATACTACTGCTCAAGATTTGCTGTTATTTGATAAGGGCTAGCTTTTAATGATAACAATGAATTATTAGAAACATTCTTATATAAGCTGTTATATATATGTGTGTGTGTGTGTTCTCTGACAACACCTTCGGCGCGTTGTCAGGTGACCGTGATAACCCACAACAGCAGATGAAGCTTTGGGCGCGGGGGTTAAATGATACTCCTATGCGTGTTTTCCAGCCAGCTTTTGTCTGCATGCCTTGAATTTTTGCATTAAAGGCAACTCACCATCAAAAAATTCAACCTCTTCCTTTCAGCTTCAAACTCAGTCATTGACCCTTCCATAATGTCCTCAAAAATCAAAGTGAAGTTCTTTTCAAGATGATTGGAAAAACAAACGGATAGGGTACTGACTGAAATAGTGTAAGTTTTTGAGAAAAAATGCAGTAGATTCTTCTGATGCTTTCATTGCCAGTGCAGTGTCAGTTTATTCTGTTATTTAACTCATAGGTAAAACACAAACAACTTTATTGTACAAATATCCATAAATAAGGACAACTTCAATTTCTTAATTCACATTCTGTTTAAAAATGTTTTTTATTTAGATGTTTGTCTCGTGTTCATTTAGAGGGGCGACACTGGCCTGTTTGCATATAACGTAACATGCTATTTCAATACAGCACATTAAGGAATGCGTTCTACATGGTATACTGCATTGTACATCAGTTTCATACTTTGTTTTATGTTGTATTAATTTCAATAGCTTATGTAACAAGACACCAGTTTAAAAATTTTGGTAGTATGTTAATGTTAGTTCACACGGGTCCCTCAAAGTATTATTGGATTTTCTCAGGTTGCTAATAGACCTTTGATTCTCTGCCTGTCACCTGGTCGCTAAAACAAATAGCCTTTGTCAAGGTCCTGTGCTTTTGATGTTGGTCGTGACCTGGCATGTCTCACACATTGTTTCTGCAGCTCTTGCAGCTCTTGGTCTTCCATGGCAAGACGATGCATTGGAACACAACCACATCAGGACATTACTTGATGAGAGTGTGGCATTCTCTGAGAAATTGAATTGGCTAGTTTTGCCAGCACAGAACTCATTTTTGCCATCTGCTGCTTCACCTGCCGTTGTAAAAACCGACTGCTAAATACAGCTCAGCTTGACTCAATATGTTGTGTCAAACTCAGAGAGATCTAACACTGGCCCTTAAAATTTCTGATGATGCATATTCATAAGTTGGCCCATACATTAACCACCCTCTGTGCTGGATATTTATCATAAGCTAATCCTCATATTCCCTTCTGAATGCATGACCTGTCCAGAATATACAGTATATCCTGAATCATTTAAGAACAGTTGTCTGAACTGAGTCAGCTAATAATAATGAGGATAAAAACAGGTTCAATTTTAAATTTACCAGCAATTGATATATTTTATCCCTCCAATGATGAAAATATTATATATTGCACAGAAAGATTACTGCTGTGCATCCATTGTTAGATTTTTAAAATGTATAATGCAAGAAGAGGTTTAAGTTGTATAGTATGTGGTTTGCGTGTTTCGTGCAGTTGTGACCAGAATGGGAGTCAAGTTGCAGATATTAGTGTAACTAACATTTTCCATGATGCTTTAGATAGAAATGACTCCTAATCCAAATATTGTTAACAATAACTATTCATATAATTATAATAAATGAAGAATGTTTTCTTGCATTCACTCTTTGTCAGTTTAATTATGAACCTCATCATAAGAATCTGCCACCAAATGGCTGATTATTCTCTCATACCCAGGTTTAGGAGATTAATTTGAGGGAGCAAGAATGGTGGAGTACCACAGTCATGTGAGACTTGGAAATCTGCCGATGCCTGCACCAGGATGGGGATGAGTCCAGAACAGTGAATTCCCATCCCTCTGCCCCATGTAGCTGCTGTGATAAATGACAGTCTTAGTCGGTGAGTGATGAAGCACATTCCCTCTGGTGGCAGAGTCAAGGCAGGAGAAGGCACTGTGGTTAATCATAACTGTAAGTTCCTGAGATGGCGCTGAGGTTTCAGCCAAGTCTGAGGTGCTTAAAGCCAAAATTGCTTTGTGATATTCCCATTTTGCTGTTGAAAACCGTTGAAAGAAATGTTTGCTAAACAGCAAAATACATAAATGTGATTTAATCTCTGTGGTGGTCTTGGAGAAAAGAGTAAAGAGGAAATTACTCTGTGAGTCAGGGTTTCTAAGGAAAAACCTAAGTGCCCCAATGCAGGGGCAGTAGCTTCTCCACGCAATAGTACCTGTTCACATTTGACTGATCTCTGCTGATTAAGCAAGGGGTAAACCACAACACGGTGCACGATTATACGAAAACAATGAATGACAACTTTGTGTAATGTGGCCTGATGTGAAGCAGAAGGCTGCTAACCAAGTTGGAGTTGATTATTTTTTGTACTACCGCACACCTCAAACTGGTTTACCTTCCTTATACCACAGCAAACAAAAAAAATAAAATAAAATAAACTAGTCATGGTTAGAAGAAATTTGGTTCAAATAGCATTTAATAATGTTCCAATGTGCTCTTAAAAATATAGTCTCTATAAGGATAGAAAGATTGCTCAAGGTACTCACTGCAAATCTGTTAAGTTACCGTAGAAACCGTCAATAGACAGACGCTTGTGTCTTGAAGACCAAGGAAAATTGTGCCAAGGAATGACATGTTCTCCCCATGTCATCACGGGGTTTCCTCTGGGTACTCCGGTTTCCCTCCACAGTCCAAAAACATGCTGAGGCTAATTGGAGTTGCTAAATTGCCCATAGGTGTGCATGTGTGAGTGAATGGTGTGTGAGTGTGTCCTGCGATGGGCTGCCCCTCCATCCTGGGTTGTTCCCTGCCTTGTGCCCATTGCTTCCGGGATAGGCTCCGGACCCCCCGCGACCCAGTGGGATAAGCGGTTTGGAAAATGGACGGATGGATGGATTTATATAGAACTGTTATTACGCTACCGGAACTGTATGTGCGGTTACATGAAAATGATAAACACCCACGTGACATTTCTAGACCAATAAGAAAATACTGTTTACCAAAGCCATGGTATAAGGTTCATGAGCTGAAGTCTTCAAGCCCAACGCTGCTGAAGTACTATGTAATTATAATTAGTTAATTGTTTACCATTCTGTCATCTCTGGATTCACCAAGCTCAATGGAAGGAAAAAATGTGCAGAAAGAAGTGCAGTTGACAGAAAACATTACAAGAATTTTTAAAAGATTACTAAGAACAACAGGATGAAGACATTTAAATTAAACAGCACTAAGGGTGATAACATTTGCCCCAAGATGTTATTTAAATCCCCACAACATCTCTGAGCAGGATAAGCAGTTAGAAGATGAATGGATGTTATTAAAATTAATTTTAGAGAGAAGATCAAAGGTAAAGTGCTAGCTTCCTGTCAGGTGCACAAGAATTCATTCTTCATGCTCCCGTACTTAACACTTGAAGGATTCACTTTGCAGATCACTTTGTGGAGATCTTGATCATCTGGGTGAATCTCCTGAAGCTCAGGATGATTTTTTTCTTGTTAAGCAATCCTTATTGGCAGATTTAGTTCAGCTCTCTCAGGTTGCTTGGGGATCATCTTTCCATGGCGTCTCAGCAGGTTTTAATATCAGAGCTTTGACTAGACAACTCAAGGAAAATTAATTTCTTGCGAATAGCATGAGACTACAACTACAACCACTTGAAGACTCCATTTATTGTGTATAGGGAGTACCTGGGATAAGAACGTCCAACATAAGGACAAGTTTTACTTACAAACAGACTGCAGTAAAGACTATTATATAAAAAAATTAGGTTAAATACAATGATTTCTAACAACAAATGCACACATTACTTTGTGATGCTTGTGAAAACATTGCGCAGTTTCAGCAGACAGTACAGTACCATATGTAGTTACTTACATTTTTACTTACTTATTATTATTATCTACTGTATACTTACCTACAAATTTGACTTAAAGACAGACTTAAGGAACGTATCTCGTTCGTAACCTGGGGACTGCCTGTATAGTGTTTAATTCACTTATTTCTTGTGTTGTTTTTTAACTATGCTGTTTCGTCTCCATTGAAAGCCAAGAAGCATTTAAAGTTCAAATGTCGGGAATTGTATAGCGACTTAGCTCGCCATTGTTAGCTTGAATGACAGTAGTGTGAGATAAGGCTGGTATTTAGCCTGACACTTCAGCGTTTCTCTACTGTTCCCAGGAGCGAGCTGAAGTCGTCACAGACAGCAATAGCTTCACATCATTCACGGTGTTTTTCTTCCAGCCTCCATCACATGAAATTCATTGTAGAGGCCCTGTGTGATTGACTTCCAGCACGGAAGGAAATAATAATACAACTTACATGGAGTAACAGCACAATGAGTCGGTGTGGGCACTTTCTGTGGTGGGTGTATTTGGGTCAAGAACAATATTCTCTTTTCTTCCTTTGATATTCTATGCAAGCAAGCACCCAAAATGATGGTCACGTTCTAAGTGCCAAGGTTAAACAAAGTGGATAAACAAATTTTGACACAACATCAGCGGTAACTGCACAGCAATTTGACAGATGTTCATATCTTGATTAAGTGACCAGAGCTGCAAAAGTGCGTATTCAGTGTAAGTTCACCGCAAGTCTATTTTAGGAAGTACAGGGCAGGGAGCAGCCTGGATGAGATGTCATTCCTGGATATTTTAGTGATGCCAATCTACTTAAAACACTAGGTTCGAAAAAGGGTGCTCGCAAGAAACTTACCCAAACACAGGACAAGAGTCAAATCCCCTGGAGGCATGAGACCTTGGTGTCTCCCAGTGAACCATTATGAATCCTGCATGCATATTCACTTTCAGGTAGGTCTTCCACAATCCATTGCATCCTCAGATTGTGTATAGATTCAGTTTTCATTCCAGGGTCTGATAGCTCCAGTATATCAGGATGTTATCTGGTTCTACCCTCTGTCACTGCAGATTTCTCACAGTGATTTGCAGTAGACCATAACCCCTCTCTCTGGAGTCCTGATTGGATAAGTGACAACAGATAGAGCATGCCTACCATTTAGTTAACCATTATGTCCCCTACAGTTACAGTTCATGGCCCGATCACTTTGGTTAGATTTGCATTACACCAGGGATCCAATAATCGAACAACCTGCCAATAAATGTCACCTAATATACCTTTAATCAGCTGAAGCATCGACCACCCCAGTGACCCTTTGCTTCCCAATCCCAACCACTAACAAGGATCTAATCAAAAACTCTAGGCCTCTGCGGCCTCCTGGACTGAGCTGAACTCAGAGATCCATGCGTTCAGCAGTATGGTGCTCAAAGCATTTCGGAAAGAGCTAGATTGAAATGATTACACATGTCTTTTGGAAATGAAATACAAATCATGGTAGACTTTGGTTTTTCCTTCATTTACTAAGTGCTACATTACCTCATGCTCTGGTCCCCAACAATAGATTTTCAATAAATCTCAGTGCGGTTAAGACGATAAAATGCTCTACATATCATGGAAAGAGGCAGCGCTTATTAGCACTTGAGAAGTTATTGATTGCCCATTTTGATTAATCTCTCTTTGGAGAGTTGCGGGTTTTTTTCTGTGCCAGCCCCAAAAAGAGCTCAGCGTCTTCTGTTGAGACTCGGCAGTTTAGCGTCCAGTGACACTGACCATCTGAGCTGAACTCTGGAAGCAGGACATTCACAGGATATCTACCTTGCCTTGTCTCAGCATGCCTGACCTTTTTAGGGATCCTGTACTTTTTCAGGCTTTCTCTTTTTGGAGATAATTCCAATCAAAGTCGAATGGTAATTAGTTAAGGATTGGTTTGGGGCTTCTATGCTGAAGGCTGCTAGTTCAGGTAAGAAAGTGGAGGCTCATATACCCACAATGACAGGATTTGCAAGTGAGCTGCCAATCACTGACTTGTATAACCCACATCCCTTTGCGCTAAATGACTGTGACTGGTAAGGCACTGAAATCCCACCCACTTCAATTCCCCCACAGTGTGCTGCTGTAAATTTCAGGTGATGCTTTTTGTGAAAATGCCGTTGTTATTTGCAAGTTTACTTAACATAAAAACCTCTAAATTTGAGGTATGAGATGTTGTTTTCGCAGAAAAAGTAATGACAGCACATGATAGTTAATTATTATTTAATTGCTGCTGTCAGCAGCGGCCTTGTAATATTAAGGTTTTCAACATGAATAATGTCTTAGTGAAGGATTGTCATACATGGTATGGTACACCTATAGCAATACTGGGTCCAGCTGACCATCACAGGGTGGAGTACTTGGCACAAACGGTTAAAAAAGCACATTAAGCGATCAATCACAACAGACTATAAAAGCAGCACTTACAGTACATCCCGGTGTAATGTCAGTGGATTTTTTGCTCGATTACGTGGGCTTGAGCGAAACTGTGGCGAGCGCATAGCTCACTGTGTCAACCCCCCGGCCTTATTCACACAGTGGCCGTCTTTCACTGTAATGGACAATAATTGAATCCATCATCTAAATTGTAGGCAGAAATAGAACATGATAATTGGCAAAAATGGCACCCTGGGAGGATGTGGCATGGGGGCTGTCAAAGAAGTGTGTCCTTATCACCATTGTTACCAGGGCCTTGCATTACTTCAGCGATTTCCAGTTTACACGGCCCCCTTTACTGGGAACTATTCCATCCTGGCTAATGTGCTGTAATTTCAAACTGGTGTCATATAATAATAACCATGGAGGGGAGAAGATTAAAAGAATAATGATGGCATGGAAAAATGCATCAGTGGAGTACAGAATTTAAGTAATTAATTAAGTTAATTAATTGATGGGGAAATGTGCAATTTACATAATGTAGCCTAAGTGTACTTGAATTCAAATGAGTATCGTCTGATTAGACCCTGAGAAACGTCATTTGATTAGACCTAAACATCATCTGATTACACCCTGAGAACGATACTACGATATATGTGACTGGAAAAGTTCAAATATTTGTGTCTGAGACATACTATTTACTGAATTTAACCAATTATATTTAAACTTAATTAAGACATAAGACTGTCAGTAGTTGTACTTTGCATAAGTTATGAACTGCTTAGTATCCTAGACCACATCATTCTTGTACGTACATGCTAAATAAATATTTTTTGTTGTTGCCAGAACATTCTGTGAACGTTTCCTGTGGGCTCACAGTCATGTCCAAAGTGTCCGAACTGGGCACTCTTTGACTATAAAATTATAAATTGTGGATGTTTATTTTAGAATTTCTGAAATTCAGGTCATTTATTGCTATGCTAGTATTTTCATCCAGTTACCTTAACTGTGGTTGAGAAGTACTTGGACAAAGTTAATACATGCAAAGAGAGATGTAAGTGTCTCAGCAGTTAATTAGCCTAAAGACTGCTGTGGAATGAATACAGGCTGAACCCCCACTGACAGGTCCAGGAGTCCGAGTACTCAGCTTATCAGCACCTGGCGCTGTCCAAACAGGGCACAGAGGCAAGTCCATAATTTGCAAGCTGAAAAGAAGGCTTAAGTGTTCTTAAAATCTTAAAAATGTTTCATTTTATTTTATAGTGTTTTATATTGTATTGAGGAGTGGCACAGTGTGTGTCACACCTCCTGATTTGTGGGTCCAAATCCTGTCCCAGATCCATGTGTAGAACGTACATGTTCTCCCTGTGTTGCATGGGTGTCCTCTGGACGCTCAGATTTCCTCCATCCATCCATCCATCCATCTTGCAACTTCTGTATTCTGGCCAAGGTCTCAGGGAACTTGTTAGATCTCCGAACAATATGAATCTAGAACCTGCATAAAAGTGTAGCAAACAACGTAAAAATATGGTAAGAAACCTAGAAATTAGATACATTTCTCAGGGGACACTCAAGATTCAAAGAATGCTTCCATAACCAGGTTGAGCTGGTATAAGGAGTGAATGTGAATCATGATACCAATGATCCAACGTTGTCATCATTCACTAGTTAGAAGTTTTCTTGTTTTGTACTAAACTTTGTAAACCTTTTATTTTGTTGCATTCAGATTATGGGTTTAACGGTAAACAAAAATTCAGTTTGGTTTTGAAGTCACAGTTCGGAACAGTTTCGGTACAGTGGGAGTAAAAGAAACGAAACGTAAATTGCTTATGTTTTTCTTTACTAAAAAGTACTTTACTGAACAAAGTATGACTGTTGTTCTTAAATAAAAAGTCTCTAACTAGCGTCAAAACTGCTGTTTTCTGCTGTTAATCTTACTTAAGATTAAATCAAAATAAATATTCCATCCATCCATTTTCCAAACCGCTTATCCTACTGGGTCGCGGGGGGTCCGCAGCCTATCCTGGAAGCAATGGGCACGAGGCAGGGAACAACCCAGGATGGGGGGCCAGCCCATCGCAAGGCACACTCACACACCATGCACTCTCACATGCACACCTACGGGCAATTTAGCAACTCCAATTAGCCTCAGCATGTTTTAGGTCGGCATGTGACCTAGGCGGAGATTCGAACCCTGGTCCCAGAGGTGTGAGGCAACAGTGCTAACCATTGCACCACCATGCCGCCCCAAAATAAATATTCTTTCAAGTAAATAAAAAAAAATATATCCATTAAGCTGCGCGTTTAGAAAATTAACTGTACTTCATCTGTACTGTATTCACATTAGCAGCTTTCAGCTTCATATTCGAACTATGCAACACAAATATTGTCTCAAAAAAACAAAGCATAATAAAACAAATATCCATTATGTTGCAGCATAAAAAAAATACCTGTGCGGTACTTGTTTTCACATTAACAGCTTCCGGCTTCTCATTAGGACGTGCGCGCACATGCGTAATGATGCGGCTTCATTCGCCCCTTTCCGAATGTTGCTCAGGGGAAACACAAACACGCAAAGGTTCCACATTCACTATATATGCGTACTGGACTGGAAGACCTGTACCGAAAATTTTTTATATGAGTACGGGTGAGGGGGCATAGTGGTGCAGTGGTTAGCACTGTTGCCTCACACCTCTCGGACCCAGGTTCGAGTCTCTGCCTGGGTCACATATGTGTGGAGTTTGCATGTTCTCCCCCTGTCGTCATGGGGTTTCCTCCGGGTACTCTGGTTTCCCCCCACAGTCCAAAAACATGCTGAGGCTAATTGGAGTTGCTAAATTGCCTATAGGTGTACATGTGTGAGTGAATGGTGTGTGAGTGTGCCCTGCGATGGGCTGGCCCCCCATCCTGGGTTGTTCCCTGCCTCGTGTCCATTGCTTCCGGGATAGGCTCCGGACCCCTCGCGACCCAGTAGGATAAGCAGTTTGGAAAATGGATGGATGGGTGGATGGATGGATGAATATGGGTAACCGTTACACTCCTGATGCCAATTCTTATTGCTGTTATATCTGGGGGTTTGTGTGAGTCTTTACTAAGCTTAGGGTGATCTTGTACTTCATACATTAAAAGAGATGATGGGGAGTGATATTTTGTCCACCTAACAGGATCTGTGATGCGCCTCCCTTCAGAGGGTGTTGTTTTAATAGGAGGTTTGTGAGCTTTGTAAATTCTCTATTATGAGCATTTTTTGTGACATGAAAGACTTGCTCGCTGATGTAGGCCTCTTCATAATGCCACTATTAGATTTCATGTGAAGAAATCATACTGGCAGCTGTCAGAGACACATACAGTCATCTCGCCATAACCAGACGAATAAACATGTGCAGTACTCAGACACAAGTGCAGGTGCTATGCAGAACTTATGTTAAACAGAGAAGAAAATTGGAATGTCTGGCTGAATATCCCATTCTGGGCTGGTGGAGATCGTAAAATGAGTCTGATGTAGTGAAAATGTTGTGAAACAACACTGGGCACTGGTGTTAAATACGCTGTTAAGTCTGCACTTGAGCACGCGCAAACGGTCGAGTTAATAATGGTGCAGGTGGTACGGATCTGGGGTGAGTTTCCCGAAGCCTCCTTAAGGCTACGTCATTTGTAATTTCTAGCTTAAAAAACAGAATGTATGAACGACGTAGCATTAAGGAGGCTTTGGGAAACTCACCCCAGATCAGAAGCGCAATGAGATGATGTCATTAAACAAGCGCCATTCAAACATTACACAGTAGAAAATGACATGGAAATAGTGATAGAAATATGGCAGTTCTGTTTCATCCAGCTATTTTTCTACTGATGAATAGAGGTGATTCTAGCAATTATGCAAAATAATGGCAGTCAGCTGAAATAATTGTGATCAGGCGATTATGTAATAATTGTGACAGGCCTATTTCCTAGAGTTTGAGTACTGAATGTTTAGTGATGATTACCGACACCAGTGTCTTGTTATTCCCACCCCTAGTGTTCAGTTAATTGTTATGACCTACACGTGTTCCTCATGTAACCCTCGTTATAGGTGTATCTACGTGCTTGCCCTTGCCCTGGTTATTGTGGTTAGTGTTGTGTATTTGTCTCCTGCATGGTGTCAGGCCTGTAGACTCTTCCTCTGTTTCACCCCAGTTTCATGTTTCTGGTCCCAACCCTAGCAGTCCTCAGTTATCCTGCCTGCTTTTCCTTTCATATTTTTGATTTTTTTCCCTTAATAAAGTCCCTTTGTTCTTACATAACCCTATGAAAACCTCTGCATCATTTTTGATAACCTCTTATTCAATAATGAATATATGAGAAATATCTTGATCTATTAATTTCTTTAATAATGTTTTAGGAGATGATACGTTGTTCTCCATTTCTTTTTTGCACCACCCAATATAAACATCTCTGTAGGCTTTGTTGCAGGCAGGTCTTTCTGCAGAGCAAAGCATTCTGGGGGATTTTGTTCAGGCTGTATAAATAAAATAGCTGTTTTGGAAATTGTAGGGATAGCTGCTTCAAAAAACTTCACATCCGCTCATAGTCACTGTTGTAATGGGCTTCTTTAAACTCGGTGAAACTGAAAAGGGTTTCATTTCTGTTTTTAAAGCATCTTTCATGCACTTTAGTTTGTTTTTTTTCCCTTTAAAGGGTAATTAACTCATTTAATTTTTCAAAAGCGCTTGAATTAAAAAGCCCGCAGTCTTCCTCAAAGAGGTGTCATAAATCAGTTTTTTTTTTCTTTCTTGAGAACGAGTGAGCAAGAGCCTGAGTTTGCCTGTATTTAGCGAACTGTGTTTTGTGGTGAATCCAGTAAATGCCAAGGTCTTTGGGCAATGTGTATAAATATCACAACCACTCACCTGAATTACCACATAATTTGGGACTTTCCACG
The DNA here is from genome assembly GCF_023856365.1 of Brienomyrus brachyistius. NCBI lineage: Eukaryota > Metazoa > Chordata > Actinopteri > Osteoglossiformes > Mormyridae > Brienomyrus > Brienomyrus brachyistius. Next base: position 21,714,197 of record NC_064536.1, on the reverse strand, counting down.
TCCTCTCAGGAAACAACCCCCCCCCCCCACTACACACACACACACACACACACACACACACCCATGTTCTTTTCAGTTCACCTGGATGGGCTCGTGAGCAAGTAGTACAGCTTGTAAATTAGGTATGAGCCGAATTCCGGTGCCGATCCAATTAGCTGCAAACTAAACAGGACAATTCTGCAAAACACTAGAGAGAAAAGCAGCCACCCCCCCCCCACCCCCCCAGCTCCTAGCTTGTGGCTTGTGGTCATGGGAGTGTATCCGCATGGATCCGTCCTACGCTGCCTCCTTGCCTTTAATTTGTGCTTTGACTTTCAGCGGGTTATTAAATGAGATTTTGAGATACTGTGAAGAGGCAGATCTGTCCCGTGCTTCCCAAATGGGGAAGAAACGACGGGTAATAACAGGTAAGCCCCTGGATGGGGCCCCATCTCTCAGAAAAATAGCTGTAAATAGACAACTACACGCTGGAGATGGTAAAAGATTCAGCCAAACAAGTAAAATAACTAACTTTATTCTATGCTTCACCATCAGATTCTGAACAGCCATGTGTAAGGCGCATTGTGACAACATATAGAAATCACATGTAGAGCGCTTGGCAAGATTACTGATTATGTTGTTTAATCAAACAGTTGTGGAGAGCAGGGAAGAGGGAGGCATGTATTTAAATGATGTATAACCCCGTTTGCAAAAAAAGTTGGAATGCTGTGCAAAATGTAAATGACAGAATGCAATCAATCGCAAATCATATAATCCCATATTTAATTGAAAATAGAACAAAAACAACCTATCAAATGCTGAAACTGCTCAGTTTGATGCCAGAAACACGTTTTTAAAAAAAGTTGGGACAGGGGTAACAAAATACTGGAAAAGTTGTGTAATACTAAAACAGAACACTTGATTGAATATCTCATGACTAATTAGCTTAATTGGCAACAGGTCAGTCGGATGATTTGGTATAAAAAGAGCCTCCCACAGAGGCAGAGTCTCTGCGCAGTGAAGATGGGGGGAGAGGTTCACCACTCTGTGAAAGACTGTGTGGGTAAATAGTGCAACAATGTAAGAACAATGTTTTTCAATGTAATATTGCAAAGAATTTGGAATTTCCTCATCTACGGTACATAATATCATTAAAAGATTCATAGAATCCAGAGAAATCTCTACGCAAGGGACAAGACCGAAAACCACTATAGGGTAGCCTTGCTCTTCGGGTCCTGAGGCAGCACTGCATTAAAAAGGCACGATTCTATCGTGGAGATCATTGCAGCCAAGCTCATTTAAGATGGATTCAAGCAAAATGAAAAAGTGTTTGTCGTCTGATGAATCAAAATTTCTTTCTTTTTTTTTTTAAATCGTGGATGCTGCATCAATGACACAAAATGCATCACGCGCATATCACAACAAGTATGGGTTCGGGTGCTTGACTGGCCTGCCTGCAGTTCAGACCTGTCACCCACTGAAAACACTTTTAACATAATGAAGTGAAAAAAAAAACAGCAAAGGGGATCCCAAACTGTTGAGCACTTTAAATCAGGCAAAAATTGAACAATATTTCACTTTCAAAACTCCAGCAACTGGTCTCCTCAGTTTCCAAACGTTTACGTGTGTTGTTAAAAGGAGAGGTAATGCAAACCTGATGTAAACATGCCCCTGTCCCAACTATTTTGAACCGGCATCAAATTCCAATTGAACATATATTCGTCATAAAACAATTAAATTTCTCAGTTGACATGTTGCCTTAGTTCTGTTTTCAATTAAATATGGGTTTATGTGTGAATTTCATGTGCTGAGAGGCAGATCTGCTTCAGAGTTGTGATGCTGTTCTCGGCAAGCCTGTGCTGCATGAGTGGTATGGACGACGGATGCCTGCGGTGCCATTCGGCTGAGATGTCAAGACGCTGTCGATGCACCGTTCCCCTCTCCATGGCTCTCGCCCTTTCTCCTCTGTCAGATTGCATGCCCTTTCCTCATTTATTTGTGAGTGAGGACAAGGGGGAGCTGCTTCTCGCGTGCACCGTTGCATTTTATCGGGCTGGGGCAGGCTTGCACTTGGGGCTCTGAACTGTGACATACCCGGACGGTACACGGCTTCAAATTGGTTTGGCCTGGTCGCAGACTGGATAAGGATTAACACAGAAGGGCACAAGGCATGGGCACAGATTTACGGCAGAGGCTCCTAGGTGTCGCGCCTTCCTTTTACTTGAGCCACCCACCATTATTTGTCAGTGGAAATGGCTCCAGAGCCAACCTGTGACTTAATTAATTCAAATCACAGTGCAGGCTTTGACTCTTGCTTGGCCTATGCCTCAGACTAAAGCAAGTTCAGCTTATGTTTAGCCAGCCAGAGAATGAACCCGTTGGCTATGTAGGAGAAAATAGGGGTGTTAGTGCCAATGCAGTAAGATTTGAAAGAGAGAGAAAGAGAGTAAAAGACTGAGAGAGACAGAGAGTAAGAAACTGAGTGAGACAGAGTGTGAGACAGAGAGAGGGGGTATGTGAGCAGAGGGGGGGGCTGGGAGACAGAGAGAAACAACATGAGAGAGGTAGTGTGAGAGAGAGGGGAGAGTGAGAGATGCGAGACAGAAAGTAAAACATAGAGACAAAGAGTAAGAAAATGAATGAGACAGAGTGTGAGAGAGAGGGGGACTGAGAGATAGAAAATGTGAGACAGAGAGAGGGGACTGAAAGGCAGAGAGAGTGTGAAACAGAGAGGGACTGAGAGACTGAGAGAGACTGAGAGTGTGAAACAGAGAGGGGGGTTGAGAGACTGAGAGAAAGAGTGTTAGACAGTGAGATTGACTGAGAGAGGGACTGGGAGACAGTGTGAGACATAGAGACTGAGAGAGTGTAAGATATGGAGGAAATATGAGACAGAGTGTGAGCCAGTAGGTGGGACTGAGAGACAGTGTGAGACAGAGAGAGGGACTGAGAGACTGAGTGAGGCTGAGGGATGGGGGAGAGTAAGAGACTACATCCTAAATGGCACATGTTGCTGAACTGTTCAGCAGGCATTTCCGTCAACGCAGCTTTGTAACATCAAAGCCTGCTGGGAGGCTGCCAACTGAAAACTGTCTTCTGGCCTCTTGTTGTAATTTCAGATGGTGATGACAGGTTAACTAGCAGTCCATATTTATTTGTTTTCCTTATGTGCCAGGGGAACAACAAGAGACATTTGCATTTCCGCTGTCTGCTTGATCTGAGCGCGTGACCTTCTTGGAACTGTGCAGCTACGATGATTTATGAAGCACCAGCGTTTGTGGGCAGAGATTCAACGAGGTCCACATATTAAATTCTCCTTTATAGATCAATTAAATCATCAACATGACTGTAATGATAACCTCTGGTGCAGAAGGGAAGACCAAGACTGAAGTGTTTTTTTTCCTTTGGCCTTTAAAGGCCATAGCTAAGAATATCAAATGAAACCCAGTAAGTTAGGTAGTGAGTATCATCCCATTTCTGTCGGATCGGAGGGCGCAGTGTGCCACTATGACCAGGGATGAGAAAAACAGTAGATGTGTTCCACCATTGTTGGAGAAAATTACCTTTGGGCTTTAGAGGATCAAACCTGGCCCTTATTTAATGGCTAAACCATTGCGAAGCTCAGAAACCAGGGTCAAATGGCGGGGCTGTCAGAGCCCGTACCAGTGCGCCCTTCATGGCGTCCTGTTAAAACAAGTTGACTTTTCAGACGTAACCGTGCCTCAGGATGTTTTCTTCGGATGAAAAAATCCGATGATGACTTTTGGTATTTATTCATCAAACAAGCATTCGCTGTGAAATTTCTGGCCGCTGCGCTGTGTTAAACTGGTGCATTTACAACACGTTATGTCAACGTTAATATTCGCAACTTCATGATGGGATCAGTGTTTTCTGAGCACAGAAGTTGATCATGCTACATTTCACATATTTATATAGTAAATGTAACCGAGAAATAGTGATTTGTTTGAAACGCAGTTGCTTTATTTGAATCGGAGTTCTGAGTACCATTGGCATAGCGCTGGTGTAGCGCCAGTGATTTCCTGTTTGTTGATGCATAACACACAGCAATTGCGATGCATGATTGGTGTCCCTCAATCGCAAGTCACTTTGCTCAGTTAGTGGGCCACAACAGAACGTCCCCCTGTTGATGCCCTGGCACCTATTGGGTCGGCTTGGATAATCAGACACACTCCGCTCCAGGAAAAACAAAGATTTTGGCTCGAGTTGGTCCAGGGATTGCTCAGGTGAGGCTCAGGAGAAAGAGCTGCTCCAACAATAGGAACAAAACGTTGTGAGGTTTTTCTACATGGTGTGTCGAACAAGTCAAGTGTTATTCCATATTCTGCCAGTTAACTTTCTGAAGTACAGCTTTATTACACTGCTGTGATTGTGTTACCCTGATTGTGCTTTTTAATGGGATTTTAAGGCCAAATTCAGCCATTTAGTGGCACCACGGAATGACCAAGGCCAAATAAAACTACTCAGATAAACTACTCAGAATTCATAACTACTGTAAAAGATAAACAGGACCGGATAATCCCTGAGAATGAACTGTGCCGAGGTGTGAAGAATAGCATTTGTTCACCTTCACATCATACACTTGATCAAGCAGCAGTTTTATTGATGTCCACCCCTCAGTTGCAGTTCCATGACACATATAAATCATTCCCCGGTCAGTGATATTTTTAGCTAGTGTTTCAGAGGGTACTGCTATCCATTCTCACCTGGCAAGGGACTCTCTTGTGTTTCTGTGGGTTTCTCCTGAGGTGGCTTTTTGGCATTCCAAAGTACATGCAGGTCATGTGGATTGGTGACCTTAAGCTTCCCATGCCATGTGAGCATGTGTATGTGTCTGTATTTGCGTTTGTGGGGTGTGTGTGTGTGTGTGTTTACCATGCTGTGGGGAACAGATGACCCCACAATGTGGGAATACCTATTACTTTTTAACTTGTGGGAACATTTTTCAGGTTGCCAAAATATAAATCTTAATTCTATAAAAATCTGTGAATTAAGTAAAAAATCTAAAATAGCCAAAAGTCTTTTATTTGGTTAATTACGGTTAAGGTTAGAGCTGGGTAAGAATTATCATATGAGCTAGGAGTAGGGTTCTGCCCATAGAAATGAATGGCAAGTTCCCATAATGGTAGGAATTAATTAATTGTGTGTGTGTGTGTGTGTGTGTGTGTGTGTGTTCCGTGATAGACTGGCTTCTCATACAGTCTGGTGCTCTGCTCCACCCAGGATAAGCTTCAGAAAATCTCAGCCATAATCATGTTAGCAGTTACAGAAGATAGATAGATCCCTCAAAGGCGGAAAACTGTTTCCTGTAGGACGGGCTCATAAACACGTGAAGAGTGTGACAATGGGCCTTGGCGGGAATTCCCCTTTCAAGCCCCACATCAGAGGATAACAGGCACACAAGCATGTAAACACCGCGCTGCTGCTTAAACCGCCAGGTGACGGGCCGCGCCGTGATTAGCCGGACTTTTTGACAAAAAAAAGTGTAGTTTCAACACGCAGGAAATTAAATAACATTATAGCACTGACAAATGAAATGACTAACGCACAATAAAAGAAGTGACGCTTATGGCAGAACATCAATACCATGCATGATACCATCGAGTGATTCAGAAGATGGGAATACAAGCGTAGCACAACATGTTTTTGAAGATTAACGCGACCGCAAGTTTTGCGGACCCCGCCTGTGTATGCTTTCTTGTTGTACTACCAAAGGAAGTTTAGAAATGTATAGGTGTGCCAGACCTAGGAAGCAGAGTGTCTCTCATTCAGCTTAGCAGTGTTTTGGTCCTGATTATTTTCCCTGCTGAATATTGAAAACGGCACCGAAGTGAGTCTGACAAAGAGCCTGACTCCAGGCAGCCGCAAGGCACTCGTAACGCAAACCTATGGTGTGTCTGTCACATCCAGGGCTGTTCGCCCCTGGGCTGCCTGCTCACTACCCCCCCCCCCCAGATCTCTCCACTGTAGCAGGTCTGAGACAGTGCAGCCATTGGATGGCCAGAGTAACCTGATGGCCGGGTGCTAACGGGCAGCCAATCACAGTGAAGTGGCAGCCAGTGAAAGTGAAGCACAGTGAAAGTGCGATGAAGCTATGCTATCAGTATGCGTCATATATCATATACGTTTAGTGTACATTTTCCTGTATACCACACACACACACACACACACACAAACAGGTACAGATATGTGTACGTATATATGTGCATGTATGTTTGTATGCATTATTATGCAAAATTCTTAGGCAGTCAAAGAAAAGGTTGTTTGAATGATCTTCATGTTGGTGTGAGACTAATGTAGTATATTGCATCCATTTCAAAACTTCTCCTAAAGTCACCCCAGGATTTGCAGCTGCCATCCAATACACCCATGGAATTTTTGACACGACCTCCAGCGTGCCATGTTTTTTTTCTTCTAATCAATACCTCATTGAGTTAATTAATTAAATGAATGAATTAACTGAGCTGGTGGTGAAATTCAATGAGTATATGGAATGGCTTAGAGTGCCCCTGGGGAGAGGTTTGGGAATCAAAGCGGTTTTATTCTAGCCATCCAGAAAGATATGAGAGACTCTTTGGAGAACAGAAGAAATTCTTGTTAGTTTTTCGTATTACTGTTAATTTGCATAAGTTCTAATGTCAGATTGCTTTTTTTTCTTAAGGAAATATGCACTTACTACCCAGATAAACATTTTATCTGCCAAGTATATAATATATATGTATTCATATTGTATGTTTATATATGTATGTATACATTCAATTCAGTAACATTTTATATAGTGCCTTTCACAACACTCTTGGCCCAAGCACCTGAAAAGAGTTTGCGGATTACCTGTAATGTTTCCCAAAAAAATGCTGCAATCGCCTGCTGATCATCTTAAAGGGCTCAGACCATGGCTGCCTTTGTTACCTCCGAGGTGATGTTGGGGGGCCGGCGTGCGGCAATGTTAACTGAACCGGCACTAAACACAGGCTTGACAGTGCACTGGCTATGTCCTCGCACCTGTAACTTCAGGCCAAGGTAAACAGCTGGCCCACCTGCCTTCTCACTCTTCCTAGGCAACAGGTTTTGACAGTCTCAAAAAGAAAAAACTGGGAATAAAGACAAGGTAAAACATCCTCCCAGGAGGCTTTGCTCTTGCCCTTCAAAGGGGTCCCTACCATTTCAAAAGCAGCATTTACCAACAGCGTGACCTTGTCCTGCGTTGGTCACTGGCCAGTCAGCTGTCCGTGTAACAGCAGCGTGTCAATTCACAGACGAAGACCCGTGTCACTGTTTACATTTCTGCGTAACGCCTCGTCACATCTAAACGTGGCATCGTGGACCAGTACGGCTGCTTTCAAAAATAAAATAAATGTAAACAAAATAAATAAAAGTATTGGATTCTTCCCAGAATTTCATGCAATGTGTAAGAAAAATTATTTCCCCCCCTCAACCGTCAAAAACCTGGTTTACAATAGATTTGGTAGATTTTTTTGAAGCTGTGTTTCATCTGTGCTGATGGTATTAATGCCTTTATGTAAGGTGATGATTATTACGCAATATTATGGGATGTAATTACTTTGATAACATACATGGTGCTCGGTCGAGATCAATCGCTGTCTAGAAAACATCTGGATAGCTAAACTGATAGCTATAAATTGCCCATAAGCTATGAGTGTGAGTGTGTGTGCCCTGCGATGGACTGGCATCCCATCAAGAGTATCTCTTGAAATAGGCTCCAGACTCACTATGATGCTCTCCTGCATAAGTGATCATGGAAGGTGGACAGATGAAATATTAATGCAAAACTTTTGATACAAGCATTTAAACAAAGCATTTAAACAATCTGACTCCATGTTTTGCTCCCCGGTAGATTTTAGCTTGCCGTGATTCACAGATTTTGTTTGTTTTCCAAATTAAAACTTCCTGACTGGCGTGTTTACAGAGACAGTCTCACTCCAACAGGGGTGCTGGAAGCACCAAGACAGGGAGGGCGATACCAGCTGGACGTTTTCGACCCAGAGAACCGCACTGCTCGCCTCAGTCCTCACTTCAGAGGGGATGAAACGAATGAGCAGCGGGAGCACTGAGACCCTTTAAAGCGTAATTATACGTGTCGGAGCGATGAGAGGCACATCACAGAACGCGGAGGCTAATAAACGGCGTCTGTCCCACCAAAGGTCCGACAAGTTGGTGCTCATCGCTCCCGCGAGGCGGAGTGGATACATATCAAAGAGCGCGGAAGACAAAAAGCAGCACGCGGCAAGATGGCCACGTGCCACCCCCACCCTCTCCAACGTGCAGCGCTGCAATCGACCACCAGCCGCAGCCTCTCATGAGCCTCGCCGCCCCCCACCCCCCCGGACCACTCGACCGGACAGGTAAGTGTGCCGTCAGCTTCTGTAACCAGAGACAGAGTAACCAACTGCCTCGGATCCGTCGGTGTCACTTTTAAAAAAAGAAACAACGAAAAATGGGATGTGGGTGACCCGTGTAACAGGTCGTGTTACGCCGGCCTTCAAAGGCACTATGAAGAAAACTCACAGCCGATTCTTTATACCTGATGCCAGAAACTCCCACGGGAGCCTAATCCCCAAGCCACTTTGTATACTTTGATTCAAGTTGTGTTTCAACTGTCTCACATGTCAACTTCAGAACTAAGGGAGTTTCTCCCTAAGTTGCAAAAGGGTTTTCCTTGAGCGACGTTTTTGTATGTGCCATTTAATTTGTATGTAAATATTCTTGCATGGAACATATCATTTGAATTAAGTGGGAACTTTATTGTGCAAAGAGCGACTGTATATTGTAGCGCTCGTGGGATTTGAACCAGTAACTTTCTGAGCACAAAGTCCTAACCCAGAGAGCCACCCTAAATGTTCTGCTTCTTTTTTCAGGGGAGTGTAACACATGAACTGCCCCCCCCCCCATGTGCTGTCTTTCTCCCATCCCAGTTAGAGGGATGCATGCCTGTATCATAGGCAGAATGGCTGCACTGGAATGCTATAGTCATATCAGTTCGGCTTTCAGATTATTTTCTTGTTTGGTGGTTTATTCTGTTTTGGGGTCCACAGGATTGCCCAACACGTCAGCCTTCCTCACCCCCCACAATAGTGACTAGCATCAGCCACTGTGTTGAAACATGCAGGGTCAGTATAGATTAGATTTCTTTGACTGGGTTGATCCTCTCTGCCTGGCGGTGCTGATAGAGCATCATCTCAGCTCCTTCACCTGAGTCTCACTCGCTGCACTCCCTTACTTTTCCCTCCCCGATTAGCTTTTTGTTACGGCGACAGTTTTGACTTTCCAGAGAAAAAATGTGTTTTTTTTCCTGTCATCGATCTGCTTAAATACTGCCACACGCTGACGATGAATCATCAAGTCGGCATGGCGATGGGTGAGCGCTCAGCTGCAGCGTTCACAAACCTCCCCCGGTGCATCCTTTGAGGCGACGTGATTGCTCTCAGAGATTGAGCTGCTCGGAACACAGCCGGCTGATTTTTTTACCCAAAGACCCACTGACTGGGACAAACACCTGGCTGTAAACTCTGATGGCAGGTGGCAGTGTGGGATCCAGACGGCGTGCTTGGAGCTGCTTATTTAAGGTATAAAAAGCAAAAGTTGAAAAGAATTCAAGACCTTTTTAAACCCTACCGGTGAACACTATGATGACATTTAAAATCGCCTGGGGTGCAATAATCCTAGCCTGATGTAATTATCAAAATAATCAATTAGTTTATTTATTTATTGCCCAACCCCCTCTTTATTATTTAAGCTATTTTTATTAATATTTTCTGGTACACAGGTCTCATTTTGATATTATTTTTATTTAAAAAAATCTACGCACTAGAATCCTTCCTAATCCATGATCACTTATTCAGTACAGAGTCACGGGGAGCCTGTTGCCTCTCTCAGGAAGCACAAGCTATGAGGCAGGGGGACACCCTGGACGGGATGACAGTCCATCACAGGTCACGAGGCAGGGGGACACCCTGGACGGGATGCCAGTCCATCACAGGTCACGAGGAAGGGTCACACCCTGGACGGGATGCCAGTCCATCACAGGGCACGAGGAAGGGTCATACCCTGGATGGGATGACAGTCCATCACAGGTCACGAGGCAGGGGGACACCCTGGACGGGATGCCAGTCCATCACAGGTCACGAGGAAGGGTCACACCCTGGACGGGATGCCAGTCCATCACAGGGCACGAGGAAGGGTCATACCCTGGACGGGATGACAGTCCATCACAGGTCACGAGGCAGGGGGACACCCTGGACGGGATGCCAGTCCATCACAGGTCACGAGGAAGGGTCATACCCTGGACGGGATGCCAGTCCATCACAGGTCACGAGACAGGGGGACACCCTGGACGGGATGCCAGTCCATCACAGGTCACGAGGCAGGGGGACACCCTGGACGGGATGCCAGTCCATCACAGGGCACGAGGCAAGGGGGACACCCTGGACGGGATGACAGTCCATCACAGGTCACGAGGGAGGGGGACACCCTGGACGGGATGCCAGTCCATCACAGGGCACGAGGCAAGGGGGACACCCTGGACGGGATGACAGTCCATCACAGGTCACGAGGCAGGGGGACACCCTGGACGGGATGCCAGTCCATCACAGGTCACGAGGAAGGGTCACACCCTGGACGGGATGCCAGTCCATCACAGGGCACGAGGAAGGGTCATACCCTGGACGGGATGCCAGTCCATCACAGTGCACGAGGCAGGGGGGACACCCTGGACGGGATGCCAGTCCATCACAGGGCACGAGGCAGGGGGACACCCTGGACGGGATGACAGTCCATCACAGTGCACGAGGCAGGAGGGACACCCTGGACGAGATGACAGTCCATCACAGGGCACGAGACAGGGGGACACCCTGGACGGGATGCCAGTCCATCACAGGTCACGAGGCAGGGGGACACCCTGGACGGGATGACAGTCCATCACAGGTCACGAGGCAGGGGGACACCCTGGACGGGATGCCAGTCCATCACAGGGCACGAGGCAGGATGGACACCCTGGATGGGACAGCAGTCCATCACAGGGTACACACATGCACTTTAGAGAAGGAAGATAATCTGACTATATGACTATATTTACCCACACAGGCATAGGGAGAACATGTAGATTATGCAGGATTTGATTCCAGTATTTGCTGGAGGTTCGCGGTGAGGATTCTGAGCCAGCAGGACACCCTCAACTAACTATTACCATTTGATCACTTGATAATTACAAAACTGAAATCTCTCACTATAACTCGACTTGATAAAAGTTATGTAGCCCTCCTTATGGACTGTATCAATAATTTTCAATACCTGCTATTAGTCTGTGGTTCAGAGTCTGTGCACCTGCATAACCATGTTCTTTATTTTCTAAGAAAAAAAAGGAAGTGGTTGTAAATTTCGAGGGGAAACTTCTTGTGCATGTAAATGTTCATGTGCTGTCACCCTCTGAGTGACTCTCCCCTGGAACCATAATTAAGCATCTTGCTTAATTTTCTAAAAAAGGGGAGGGTGTTTCAGACCATCATGTGTCTCGCTTCCGGTCTGCCCATTCACTTCCTCAGAAGCCCTCCACCGCATCGCACCTGCTCCTCTCTTTCATGGAGGGTCCTGAAGTTGTCTCATTCCAGAAAAGGTGTCTTTAGGCCAACAGGTGTCACTCTTCGCTCTGTGTCGCGGCGAGAGCAGCAGGCCCCTCCCACCGGGGACAATGCAGTGAGCATGGAAGTGGAGAAAGAAGTGATGTCATCCCACTGTACCCCCCCCCCCCCCCCCCACCACCACCACCATGAAGCTGGCGGTGAGCATTTAGCATCGCCGACAGTTTCGCTGCCAGTGACGTGCTGAACAAACGCTGCCAACAAAACACTAATAAATAAACACGGCTTAGGCCAAATTTCTGCTTCTTTTGTCTTAAAGACCCATGACATCTTGGCGTTGTCTTAGCTCGCTCATAATCAGCCCGTTGTTCATATGCTTTTGCTGATGAATGAACAATTTCTGTTTTAAGTAGCTTTGTTCCAATGAAGTGTGACCTAGGGTAATCACTTCCCCTCAAACAATTCGCCATTGTTAGCAGCTTCCTTTTGCCGCTCCTTCTTTCATTTCAGCAGCGTTTCCCCAGCATTAGAGGTAAAGGGGGGGGGGGGGGGGATGTCAAATTTTATATGCGTTATGCCACATTTCCAGTCATTTCCTGTACCTTGTTCACAAATTGTATCCTGCTGCCAGTAATGTGCATGGCCAAGGTGCAGCACCTTACTAAGAAATAAAAACTTGATAAAAAAAACATTACATGGAAAAAGCTTTTTTAATAAAAGAAAAAATCAGGTAGGGCAAAGAGAAGGAATAATATAAGACAAACTATAAAAATGAATTGGAGGCTTTGCTTAGAAATACCTTTTATTGAGTAATTATTATTAAGACGTAGGCTTAGCGAAATTGACTGCCAGAAGCTTTTGTAGGACAATTTCTATGACTGTCGTCTCCTTCTAAAGAGCAGCATGAATTTTCTGCTCCCTGTGAAGAAACATCGATACGGTCGCTTACCAGTGACGCTGAAAGCGTGTCCAGCCGGGCACGGCTGTGGGGGCGAGTCGCGTTCGGCGCTGGGTCGATGCGAGGCGCCCCGTGAGCCTGCAGCTGCACGGGGCGCTCCATTCACGGAGGTGCTTATTTGACAACACGCACTGCGGGAGCATTATTGAATTCGCCCCGTGTAACTTTAAGGGCCGTGTCATCGTCCTGGGTCTCCCTTTCAGGACAAGGCGCCTGGGGAAGACCCCTGTTTCCCCCCCACCGCCCAGGGACCCGAGCTGATCTTTGTTCGCTGACCTTTTCGGACGCCATTCTGTGCCGAAGTGTCCCAGCTGTTCTATGCCTTCGAGCTGCCTGAAAAGGTGCTTTGTGGCAAGTTTCCGTCCAAGGAGCCCCGGATTGTCCCCACCGCTGTCTGCACGGCAGCCAGCACTGTTCAGCGGCCTCTTCATCCTGGTCCGGGGGCCGTTGTCAGTCGTGTAGGATTAAAGCAGGAGGTGGGGGGTGGCGGAGCACTGAAAGGTGGATGTATGTGAGTGTGTGCGTCTGTGTGTGTTTGGCGGGGGGGGGTGTTTCTTTTTACACCCTCGCCTAAGCTATAGAAAGCATAATTGTAATCACAAAAGGATTCCAGCCTCACGACCAAGGCACTGAGTTCCTGCTTCCCAGTTTCCTGCATCACTCAAAAAGATTACCTCTGAGAAATGCGACGGCTCCCTTTTTTGGTCAGCTCAGAAAAGGGCCGTGATTTGTCAACAAGAGCTTGGCCCTTTATGTGTCTTTTCCCATCCATTGAAAAAAAGAGTCGTGAACAAGATTAGTCCCCCCCCCCCCCCCACCCATAGTTCATTCCCTTTTCCTATTTATCATCCGTTGTCCAAAATCCTGTTTGCCTTGGCTGTCTAATATCTGAATGGTGTCCTCTACAAATACTGTACATTACTTTACATAACAGAAGACTTTCCCGTGTGCTGTGTACGGGTGTGTGTGCGGGATATTGTTTTTTGGATTGGATTGCCCTATGAGGAACCACCATGGCTATAAATTCAGTTTAGTGTCTACAGAGATCCATTAGAAAGTGAACAATAATGCCAAGGATTTTCTTTTGAAAGCACCAGTGCCCATCGGTTTTGCAGTTGTCATTCACTGTGTCATTCACTGTGATGCAAAGGCCTTCTGACTCCTCATTCTCAGGGCTGTTTTACCAACACAATTATGCATGCAGCAGTGGGGTTTCCAGACGAATATTACAGTATAATCTGTACATCTAGTGTCCATAGTTTTAAATGAGTGAAATCGCTTAACTAGTCCCTTTGTTTTGTTTGTGTTACAAATAATAGTTGTACTAGTTCACAGCAAGCCACCTGTTGAAAAATGCTTGTAAAGGAAGTGAGAGGTTTGTTTTTATAAACTAAATATGCTGTATATTAGTTTTAGTGTTCACATTGTCTTTCACAATGGGTTTTGTTTTAAATCTGGGGGACCAGGTCGACTTAATATTTCAAAGGCAGACGTTTCAGGTCCAGAGAGTAAAAGTCCAAACCAGGATTTTGTTTTAACCAACCAGTTGAGGACTCTGTGACTGAGACTTTTTATGTTCAACTGGTTGGTTGAAACAAAATCCTGGTTTGGATTTTTACTTTCCGCCTCTGCATTTTTTTTTATGGATCACGTAAGGCATAACTGCATGAGGGCTTCATTCAGGACATGTTATACCCCCCATTTAATGAAACATTTAAAGCAAGATATTAATGACTAAAAAATAGCGGAGGGGGGGGGGATTTTCAGTAACCAGATAACAATGTAGTGATACAAACCTCGTTCTCAATGCCTTTATACTGGTGTATACATTGCAGTGTGATGTTGCGCAATCACAGTTTATCTGGCTGCTTTGACAATAAAACCAGACTTGAAGGTGCAGTATCTCTTGATATCACCTGTGTACAGCAGGTGAAAACAACTTGTTGCGTGGTGATTGTCTTTGTTCATAAACGATGCCTGGCGTGCTTGTTAAATCAAAACGAGATGTGACTTTTGCTGGTTCCCACTGGGGTATATCCAGAATGCGTACTTGTGAGTAGCTAGCACAATTCTTTCTCTGGATATCGCAGAGAGAAACTAGTTTACAAATTAAGGCTTAAATTAATTAAATACAAATTTCAGATTCACCAGTGCAATGTGAATTAATGCATGTTGATACAGTAAATATATAGGTGACCAAGATATAGAAATCCCACCTGCTTTCAATTTTTTGAAGCACACTGAACCCCAAGTTTATTTAATATGAATTGCAATGCATATGTGTCACTAACTGCACTATAGCTTGTCTGTTGTCTGTTTAATACTTGTTAATTTGTATATCGTAGACCGTGCTTCATATTCATATTTTTGAATGAGCTACTGTGATAACTTTGTATTTATACAAAAAGCTGCATTTCAGGCAGGAAATTGGGCTTGATTCCAGCATGGTGTCTCGACATTGTCTTCAAATGAAATAAGAGACAGTGATTCATTCAGAGCCTGTCGTGCGTTTGAGTGTAACCATAGCTGAGTACCGGTGTTCCCTCACCTGTAATGATTATGGTCATTTTCAAGTTCATATACAGCACAAAGGATCCGTGTGACATGGAAATATAACAATAAAATACAGTTTGATTACAATGCACTGTTTGGAGTGACCATGTGGGTTAAGTATCCATAAAATTGCTGTCAATTATGTAATTTGCTGTTCAGTCTTGGTGTTACGGCAGGGTGTCGCGTTTCAGAACGTAATGGGCTGCAGCCAGATTTCTCCTGTGGTTTCCTGTGGCACATATGCTGATATGTCTGCTGATATGTCCCGTGGCTATTTGGATGAACTGCGTTGTTGCGGCTCGTCCTCAGTTTAATGCTCAGGCCCAATTTAACAGGGACACTCTGAATGTGTGATGGAAAATAAAAGAATTAACTGTTCCACCAGGGAAAAAAAGTCCTTTATAGGATATAACGTTTCAGGTACGGCAATGCCATGGGCAAGATCAACAATGGAGTTATTGCACACAAATCCCAGAGCTGGAATATCCCTTTATTTATTATTAATGCCATGAATAGGCTGTTAAAAATTCATCCCGTGCATTAGCTGTCTGTGGTTCCTTGGCAGGTGCTTTAAGTTATTTTGGAAATACAATAAGTGATACTATAATTAATTAAGCATTTAGCTTAAGGTCGATATTAAAGACAATATAAATTAGCATCGCTAATCCATACCAAATACCCATTAAATGCAAAAACGTTAGGAAGGCGGATCCTGGCAATTAGTTGGCATAGTCTGCTTGGCACCACATGCACATCATTTAAGTTTCTTATGAGGAATTATTTCCTTTAATGTGTAATAATAATTCACATCCAATTAACTGAAGATAATAAATTAGTTAACTTTGTCCACTTTCATGTAGCAGTTCCCCCAGAGTACTTAATGTAAAATGTGTCTGACAAAGATTTAAGCAACAGCATTACAAGATGATTTTAAAACAATTAACATACCACAGTGGTACCTGTGGAACCTTAGAGTAATTAATGTGAACCCTATTGTACTTTGCAATCCTTCTGTATTGTTTTTTCCCCCCAAATAATGAAATCACTGATTCCTGATTAAATGAGTCTTGAACACGGATGAAAACCGATAATTTTCATTTCCATCACGCCCGAGCAGAAGATTGTCAAAGACTGTAAAATTGTAACTAAACTCCACAGAAGTGTTATGTTGAAAGTTAGCAAATAGATGTATACGTTTATGATGTGCCTCGAGGTTTCATGTACTGTCCACATAGTTTTATGCTCCATGTAATATGCTCATTTTAAATCATATTTTTATAAAACAATCTTTTCATGAGCTTTTGCTATCTACATTGAAATGGGTTATTAAGCCTCTTAAGATAGTAATTGCTTAACTTTAGTTTCAAAAGGCCCAGATTAAGCGCATTTTTAGTATTATTATACAGTACTGTATATACTGGTCAATTTTATACCTTCTTAACTAAATTATGTATGCATGTTCTGTAATGTTTTATTTTCTTGTTTGTCAGGAGCAATCCCTAAGGAAAGCTGGGGGTTAATACAAGAAGTGTAACTGCGGGGATAGTGGGTGCCCTGCACAAGAGCAGACGTTAGCGCGTCAGCTGGAGCCGCTACTAAACTGGCTGTTTCAGTATGCAGCTACTGAATACCTCTCCACGGCTCTCTTTATATTTGTGTACCCTGAGAGTTAATCTACCCCAATTTTTTCAGTTTTTCTTTTGCATTTGAAAACATGACTGTTTACCCAAGTCATTTAGGGAACCCCATGTGAAGCCATATTATTGCCTTAACTATATGGATTCCATCGAACAGGGAATGTTATTCTTTTGGCGGCTGCAAATAATGTAATTCCCCAAAACTGCTTCTACCCAGATCACCAGAAGAGCCCCATGTGATCTTCAAGTGTCCGCAATTTGTTGAATGGTGTCAGGGCCTGGGGGGGGGGGGGGGGGGGGGTGAGCAGGCAGTGGTGTGTTTGGC
The DNA here is from genome assembly GCF_023856365.1 of Brienomyrus brachyistius. Taxonomy (NCBI): domain Eukaryota; kingdom Metazoa; phylum Chordata; class Actinopteri; order Osteoglossiformes; family Mormyridae; genus Brienomyrus; species Brienomyrus brachyistius. Next base: position 21,697,133 of record NC_064536.1, on the reverse strand, counting down.
GAACGCGTCGAATCTTTTGGCAGACCAACAAGCTATCGCCGGGACAACGGAGATGCCGTGACATTCTGCCAGAGCGTTGTCACCACGGAGATAGAATTTCGACACCGTACAAGGGACTCGCGCCCGCGTGGATGCGGTGTATGACTTTCTCAGGAACTTTCAGGCCTGAATTTGGCGGCGACCAGCTCCTCCATCTCCCTTCGGTCACCTGCCGGTGTGACGACGGTCCCCGGCACCGTAGTCAAGGCGCCAAGCAAATTGATTCGATGTGTCATGTATCTAGCGTCTGAGCTGTCCATTGTGGCGTAATCCCGTATGAAACGGTGTCTCACTGCAGCCCCCCTTTAAATGGTGCTGACAGGCTTTGCTTATTTGTACATCAGAGACCTGAAGCAGAGAGGTGTGAAGGCCATATCAGATACATAAACAGACAAAATAGGGAATACGACCTCGATTTTGAAATACAGTATGTGGTGAGGGTATAAATACTCATACATTATCATTTATATTGCTAATAATGGGTGTTCAAAGTGCAACAATGGTAATCTTATAGCCATAAAAATGTCATCAGTTAATCAATCCGTTTAGGGTTTTTTCCTCCCTCCCCCTCCTCTTCTGGAAGGGAAGATTTATTAAACGCTGCCGGCACACGTCTAGGCCTGTACACCCTGTCTGTTAGCACAGAGGACTTTCCTCTCAGAGAGTTTTATTACTTTTGATGTTTCCGCGTGCTATAAAAGCACCTCATTGTTTATAAATAATATATTCAGCCTGAGAACCTACTTTTTCTTTCTTTTTTTTGTCTGCTTTAAGGCTGCAGGCCAGTGCACTTGTCTACGGTTTCACTCGGGGCCAGTCAGTCATTTTTGTCTGCGTCTGTCTGACAGCGAGACCTCGGTGTAGCCGAAGCTCCCTCCTGCTCGCCTGCCTGCGCAGTTACTGCCTAAGGTCTTTAGCAGTCCTGTTGTAAGTATGCCAGCGACAGGAATTCCCCTGGTTAGGTCTATATCTCAGGAGGCTACAGCCCTTTACTTTTAGCCTCACACTTTTCTTAACCACACGCTCAAGGCATGTTTTAAACGATGTTTTTTTGGGTGTTTCTCATCCGCTTTGTTGAGCTGTTTTATGTTTTATTAAAAAAAAAGAACCTTTTTTGTTATTTTGTTATTCATTAGATGTTTTGGTGGTCAGCCTAATTTTGCACGTCCATTTAAATACCATCTCCAAATGAAACAATCTGAATAATTTTTACCGCCAGTCGCACCGTTTAAAGTCCCTAAAGTCGCTGTGCCTGTAAGGTGTTGTTTTTGCTTGGCTTTTCTTTTCGCTTCGAGGGAGAATCTGGTGTGATACTCAGCAGCTGCGGCTGCGCTGTGCTCGTGCTCAGCGTTACCCGTCTTAAGTGGCAGTGCTTTTCACACGTTACATGTCTTAACAAAAAAAGGACGAGGTTTTACAGTTGTCTGCGTCGGTCGCTTGAGGCATTTTTCTATATTATTTTTTTTTGGAGTGCTTTGGAGGTGTGTTCTTTTTCTCCCAGTGAACACTGAGTCAGAAGCAGGTACAGAGCTGGGGGGGGCCACATCCGGGGCACCAGGGTGTCCCAGACTCGCACCTTGCTCCAGCAATTCAGGTGACCCCAGTGCAACGGATGCTAGGCAAAGTAACAGCGGCCATTAACAATGAACCCATGACCCCCAATTTATTTTATTTTTTTTGGTGATATTTTCATGTATTTGTTTACCCTGCAATCAGAGGCCTGGCATCCCCACCAGAGAGCCCCCTCCTTCGTGCCCCCTCCCTCGTTCCATGTGATCTTGTACTGGACGTATGAAATCCAAGTGGTATAACGAAGCACATTTCTGTAGCACTGCATGTTTGTGCAGTGTTCTGGCAGTGTGGGCATGTGTCCAGTTTCGCACCCAGGAATCTGTATATGTAAACGTATGAGCCTTTTTAAACCCCATCGGAACGGCAGAGGAATCCTTCCATTATATTTGGGTTGATAAGTGCTAAAGAAACCCAGTAGCAAAAGGCTAACAGCCTCTGTGCAGAACCCTAGATGTAGCTGGTTGTTGTACCGACCAGGAATGCAGCAAATTATTATTCTGTTTCTTTTCACTTCCAGCAGTGACAGAAGAAACAAAATAAAGATGGCATTTTAGCCTGCATCACCGTAAGTCACCAAGGTTTGGCCTTGAAGAGTCCCATCGTATTACTTTACTGTATTTAATGCTGCCCATCGCGGATACATCTTTCTGTCTCATGGTCAGATGTTTTGTTGAGGTGTCTGGGTCCACGGCTGCAGCTGCTGTCACTTCCCAGGCGTCTCCTACACTGACTACCAGCAAAGAACCAGTGAGAGTGAAACCTCATTGAGACAATTGCTTAACATCCTTTGGCAAAAGGGCCCTTGATCTTCTAGACCAGTGTTTCCCAACCTAGTCCTCAGGGACCCCAAGACGGTCCATGTTTTTGCTCCCTGCCAAACCTTCCACGTTTTTGCTCCCTCCCAGACCTTTTATTACATAGAGTAAACATTAAAAAGCTTTAAGATAATGACAGAAATATGAATTTTGCATAATATTTATAATACCATATTAAATTATTGTTTGTGCTGTCAGCGTTTCCCTGTGCACTCTCGTGCACTTAGATCTTTGAAGTCAGTCCATACTGAAGTGCCTTTTTATACTGTATGTGGTCTTGTGGTTGCAGTCATAGCGCTCGCAGAGAGCACTTGAGTTTGCTTAAATATATGGTGAACGCTGTAATCTTTTTTACAAGTGCAGGCACAAATTGATTTAAACACAGTATCAACATTTCAGGTGATTGAGAGAGATGCTTCGTTTAAAGTACGGCCCCCGAGAAGAGGGGCGAAACCCGGAGTGTGCTGGCGTTTATTTTTGTCAAGGTATGCATCGTATCATTAAAATTTATAATCACAGATGCAGCGGCACAAGTACGCATTCCTTTTTATCATGCGTGCATTTAATGCACGTAGCCAGGGGATTATGCTCACCTAAACTGCAGCACACAGATTTGCTGCAGAAACTGGTGAGTAAACTCGGAGTAAAGCAAAGATAGTTACTCATACTACCCAGGGTGCCACAAAAGGCCAAGTAAACACGCCAAAAGAAGGACACTTCAGGATGGATGTTTATTTTATATTGAAGCTGCCGAAAGGTTTCCACGATGCTAGGACCCGGACAGGAGCTTCTGCTCTGTGGTTCTTCTACCATTTGCGGGGAATATCATTGTACGGTGTCGCTGCTCCATAAAAGGATGCTGCATGATCAGATTCATCTCCTATGATGTGCTTGTTAGCACAGGGAGGTTTATATAAACTTTGCGTCACACATTTGTTCCCCAGTTTAGGTTTTTAACAATGTAAAATTTATCTATTCGTTTGAAATAAATCGTATTACTGGTGGTGCGTGGCTCAGTGGGTCAGGCCACTGAGCTTGTAATCCTAAGGTTGCTAGTCTGAATCTCAGGGTCAGGAGAGAGATTTAAATATTGACCGCCTTAGTAAAGCCCTTATCCTTTCATCATTCCAGTCATTGACTGATACTGCCTTCTTGAAAAAATGTGTATGTCGCCTTGGCTGGAAGTATCTGTAATGGAAGTAAAATGTATAATCTACTAAAAAAAATTTGTTAAAATTCCTTATTTCCATGATTTAATTAACGAAAAATGGATTCCTAGAACGTGAGCAATCTGCTGCCTCTCATCTCCGGTCGGCCATTTTGTGAGGCCTTTTGCCAGATCAAAGTGGAGCGTAAACTCTGTGTTCTCTCCGCATGCCCACGCTGGGTGCTTTAAAGTTTAGGTCATCGCACGTAACTGCGAAAAAAGGGAGCGAAGTGGTTCAATAGCCTTTAAATTGGCTGCTAATTTTTTTTTTTTAGAGAGCGACAGACTAGCTTTTTTTGATGGCCCCACAATACGCGTTATGTTTGCCGTGTCTGGTTGGGCGACTCGTTTTCCCCCAGCTCCTGTTTGCTTTCGGAAAGGCTTAGGGCCAATGCAAGAATCGGCACCTAGGCACAACATACTTTCTGTTCCCACGATGGCCCCGAAGGTGTCTCTGAGATAGCTGTCACCCTATGCGTAGCGGAGATCTCGGGACATTGCTGCGGGCTGGGAAACAAGTAGAGCTTAGAAAATAGTCTTTACCGTGCCTGAAATAAAGTGTCGATGCTACCTCTAAGTAACACCAGAGTTTTGAGAAAATTTCAGAACACTTGCATGGGAAAAAGGGAGGGACTTCGGGAGCCATTCAGAGAGGGTGTTTGCTCGTGTTGCTTGAGTTTCTTATTTTCCTTAATCGGCTACTCAGGGGACAGAGGCCTGATTCGTAATGATGCCTTGAATGAGAGCAGACTCAGCCGGGTATAGGCTACAAGGCCTTTCTCTCTCTCTCTCTCCCCCAGCATTATTGAGAAGGTATAGTGTTATGAGAAAAGAGCAGAACTCGAGGCTTGAGCCTTTTCTTCGAAGATGGAGAGCAAACAGAGTGATGCGGGCAGCTGGGGCCTCGGCAAACTCTACGGCGTTGACCCCGTGACCCCTTGAGGTCCCGCCGTTTTTTCAGTCTGCAACAGCAACAACAGAGACGGCAGGAATTCCAAGGAGATTACCCTCTGTGTTGCTTGATCATAAGACACGCCGCTTTTGTCATCTTAAAGAACTTGTCCACCCATGTCTTTTTCAAAAATTTCTGTGTGCATACAGTACTGTGGCAGTCACAAATAATGATGATCTTCACATTGGTGTAAAACTATGATATTATGTCTGTCAAAGGGTGTCAGCTTAGCCATTTCAGAACCCCCCTAAAATCACCTCAGTATTTGCAGTAACCATCTAATACATACTTGTATTTTTTGACTCAACTACTCCACCTTGTTTGGCTAATCAATACCTTCTAAAGGTATTTAACTAAGTAAGTTAATTAATTAATTGAGCTGGTGGAGAAATTTAAGGAATACAATGAATGACCGGGGTGCCCCTGAGGAGAGGATTGGGAACCAAAGCGGTGTTCATCTATAAATTGTTTTTTTTCTGAGCAAATATACAATTACTATCACGACAAATAACTTTAAACATTTTCTTTGACTGTTTAAAACTTACACAGTATTGTTTTTATAAAACCTGTTACAGCTCTAAAAATGTGTGTCTCTTGTTTTTCATAGGCAGAATCGACAAGCACACAACTGTAATGTATTTGTACTTCACAAAAAAAAAATTCTGTTTAGCACCATGAAACACTGGTCAGCACAACTGACATTTTTATTTAATCTTTTTTTTTTAGCATTAATAGCCTATCAGAGAGGAGAATGAATTTGTGAGAGAGGCTGCATGCCTGGAATCTCCTGGACATGGGAACCCAGAAGTCAAATGTATCATCGAGTCAGTGCAGCAATGTGGCGGCAAAAACCTCAATTTGGGAACGCAACTGGTGGTCGTGAGTCATCCATACTGTGTCCACGTCGCGTAAGTTTCACTAGCGATGAGTCGAGCATTAGGGTGGATCGATGCACATTGCAATAATTAATTATACGTGCTGCTTAGCAGCGTGTGGGAGAAGCTGCTGACGTTAACATTCCCCAAGACGTGTGGAGCATACCAAGCACGGTCATCACGTTACCTTTTTGAGTGCTTCACAACAGAAAAGTTTTTCAATTTTTGACCTGCACTGAAAACTGTGATGTTTTACGCATATTTTTTTTTTTTTAAATGTGTATGTGTTTTAAGAAATAGTTGAAAGTCTTGCGCAAAATAATGAGTCTCTTTTCCCTCTTTATGAAGCTTGCTGTCTGGCCCAGTCCCAAACCGGTCCCTACACACTCCACCTCACCGCTCCGCCTTCGTTTGCATGTTTCCGAGACCCGTTGCCATTTTGAAGTGTGTCTCAAAGCAGCAAGGAGTAAGGGGAGGTGGCTCGTCATGTCCTCATGAAGCGAGTCTCAAGCAAGCCCACGCAACTCCGCCACCACTTTCATATCCCACAATGCTTTGCACACAAGAAGGAACAGTGTGAAAAAATGTCAAGGACAATGTATGGCCAAATAAATGTACAGTAAGAGAACATTTACATATTAAAACATTTCATATCAAGTTAGTATTAAGATAATGCGACTAAATGTTTAAACACATGGATGTTTCTTAATGTTACATTTTTTAATATTTTTCATGAGCTGAATAGACATGAGAATATTCATATATTCGTATTCTATCGTACAATATTAATCAGACGAGGATGCATGACACTGCTGAAGTCTGGCCATATATATATAATTTTTTTGATTTTCTTAACTCATACAACAACATATTATTAAAGAACTTAAAGAAAGTATTTTGTTTCCTGCATAGAAAACTGAACAAGGCGGAGCGAGGATGAGTCTGTCAAATCTTTCTTGCAAAAAATTTCCTTTCGTGTTAGTGCATAGGCCCTGTTGTGAGGGCGGCTCAACGCGAGTGTAACTCATAATGAAGGCGGAATGTTGAGGATATAGTTTGGGATTGGTCCTCTGTTTCGGAAGTTTTTTACTTTGTGCCATTTCTCAGTCACCAGCGTGGCTTAGGGAGGCCAAACCACACTAATCACCTGGTTGTGACACAAAACACACTGGCGTTGGCTGTTTAAACCTCTTCAGACAGTTCAGGCTCTTGGGTTCTTGGGTAAGGGCCTTACACAATCTGAGTAAGAGACTTAGGTATAAATTTGTTGACTTAAAGTAAAGAAGTCCACTAAATCATGGTTCTTATGGGTCAGAATTGCTTTTCTAAGTAATATGTGCTGTATCTCTTGTACAATTTCTTTAATGTCCTGTTATTTTTAATATGCTTTGTTAGAATAAAGTGGCAGTGAGATGTCTTCAGTAGCGGAACAGGAAATTTGTGTATGCTTTGCAAGCTAAGTACAAGATTGGTAAAGTAGTAACAGCAACAATGGCAACTGGTTAGCTTTGCAAAACAAGCCAATTTTCATCCAGAAGGTTTTTGTTCAAATCCCAAGAATAGTCTCTTTTGTAGCTGTGATTTAGTTACTTAATTTATGGTCTTTAGCACATATTCATGGCTGCAGTTGGGCAGTGATGGACGTTAAGTTGTTTTGGGTGTGGGCATCTGCTAAGAATAGTGAATTATTGCATTATTATAGAATAGATTTTATTTTGGTATTTAATAAGGATGACGGCGATGTGGCTAAATGTTTTTTCATTGTTGAGACTACAGTGGTGTTAGATTCCACCTGAAAGCGATGCTTATTACAGTCAGGGCTTTAAACTAGTGACTGAAACTGAGTAGTCACTGTGACAAACTTTGGGAAGTGCTGCATTGGAAAGAGGACTTATACAGAATATATATTATATGGACAAAAGTGTTGAGACACCTGGCTATTCCACCCACAGGAACTTTTATGACGTCCCATTTTTGGATTTTGGAATGCGTCTGTGGGAATTTTTGCCCATTCCTTCAGAAGAGCATTTGTGAAGTGAAGCACTGATGTTGGACGTGAAGGCCTGGCTCACAAACTCAGTTCCAGTTCATCCCAAAGGTGTTTGATGGGGTTGAGGTCAGAGCTCTGTGCAGGCCAATTAAGTTCTTCCACACCAAATTCATCCAACCATATCTTTATGGACCTTTCTGTTACACAAAGTTGGAAGCATAGAATTGCTCAGGATGTCCTGGTATCCCCTCACTGGAGCTAAGGGTTTACAAATGTTTGTAAACCTGATTGCCTGGCTAGGTGCAATGGGTCTGAATGAAATACCAGAATTCAATGATTGAGAGGTGTGTCTTAATACTTTAGTCCATATAGTGTACATTGGGATGCCCATCCCAACTCTCTGGGGCTGTTTATCTATCAAACTTAACTCCACTACTTTATTAAGATAATCAGCCTTGTACTCCAGGTGTTAGTCACATTAAAACTTTATACTAAAACAGTCTTTCCTCATCCTGACAGGTTGTGTATGTTTTTTATACCCTATTAACTGTAGACTAAAAATTCTTGAATTCATGTAGTATATCCAGCTCTAATGTTACATCTTTTACTGGTTTCAAATTTTTTTTTACAAAACAGGTACTGTTTATGCAATTGTCTTTTGTTTTAATCCAGTCTCCTTCATGAATCACATTTAAACAACATACATTATAACTGAATTAAATTTATACATCTAAATCATTTTTCTTTGTTTAATTAATTCTTCAATAATTAATCCTCTTCCTCATTCATAGGCTAAAAAAAAAGATGAATCATTGATTAGTCATTCCTTATTGTGCGCCAATTGAGTTTAATGCAAATGAGAAATGAAAGCTCCGGCCTAGATGCGTTTATCATGATTTGAATCGTGCAATTAACGCAAAGAATAACTCACTTGGGCTTAATTATTCAGGAGTTCAACTGGAACAGAAACCAACATATTTCTAAAGAATGGCCAGGTAGGACTGTCGCATGCCTGTGATGGACTGGCACCCTCTCTAGGATGTAACGGTGGATGGATGGATGCCGCAAAGCGTTTGTAACTCTGGGTAGAGAAGTTTAGGGCTGGATGCCCTAAACTATAATGCATGTCAGTGGAGAGGAAAAGTAGTGATTGTATTTTGTATGGACAACATGGGAGAGGACTAAGTCAGCAGTAGTACGAGTGGCCAATAAGCAGCCAGGGGAAAAGAGCCATGTGAAATGGCGTCAGAATATGGGGAAGCAAGACTTTGGTACCAGCAGCACACCTGAGCAGGGCTGGGGCCGAAAACAAGCCAGGCACCATGCCCCCATCTTCTGGTGCTTCTGTGGCCAGAGTATGATGACAAGACTGCGCCCAAGCTGTGAGTTTGCCGTAGCTGCCGAGACGCGTGCACCATGACACTTCCTGTGTCCTGACATCTTAAGCTAGTGGAACTCTCAGCCGCAAGTAGCGCCACCTCAGCTTTCTACTCGTTTGGTGTTTTATAAATGCACTCAGGATAATGTGTCTGCAGTGTGCCATCGCCCCCCGCATCCCCCCCACCCCCCATTGCTCCATTTTCCACCGGTGACAAGTTAGCCAGCCCGCGCTCAATTTTACATTAAACATGAAAAATTCATGAAAGTACAAATTTAGCCCATGGCTGGAGTTATAGAGTTTTCCTCATGTGCTGCTCAGCACAGGAGAGGCCTGCTCTCTCCTTCTGTGATGCAGTGTGTAACATATAAGTTGTCTACAATCGGGACGCCCCATATACAGAAAGGCCTCCATAAGGTGACCACAGCCTCCATCACTTCAGCGTCCCGTACCAGCTGACAGCAATGTCCTAATGTTCTGTTTGGCAGAACCTTCTGGTGCTCTCGCCTCTCAGATGGATTGCACTGGTTTTTCTTCGGGTCCAGAAGTATGTTTGGAGGCCCTAAAGCCTATCTCTGCATACAGCAGCGATTTATTGGGGGGGGGGGGGGGGGTGAAAAAACAGAGATTGAGTGACTGCCCGGCTCTGCACGGTGGTTTATACATGCAGTGGGGCATTTTTAACATTCCACCACTAATTTTAATCTGCTTTGCTTTCTTCAAACACAGGGAAGGAAAACAATGCATTAATCTGTAGGGTCGGCTCTAGGGTGAGCTTTCCATGCCAGTGGTTTAAAATTAAACTTAAAATTGACAAGGGAAAACACACACACACACATCAGAACTGGTGTCAGTGTCACGAGCCCCACACCTTTGGCACGCGTTTCACGCACAGAAAGGCGCAGTGAGCATCTTTCAGCCGGCCAACACACGCATGGGCAGACGTGTACCTGGCAAAGCTCATACATGTCCATGGTGAAACACTGTGCAGGCTGCGCTTTGAGATACCAAGTCAACAGTAAAGATTGTATTTTCATCACAGTGTCCGTCAAAATTTGCTGCAATGTCCAAC